>NC_054481.1:8369483-8531983 GCF_017639515.1 Carcharodon carcharias | reverse complement strand
CACACAAACACACAAAAACACACAAACACACACACACACAAACACACACACACACAAACAAACACATACAAACACACACACAAACACAGAAACACACAAACACACACACACACACACAAACACACACACACACACAAACACATACAAACACACAAACACACACACACAAACACACAAACACAAACACACACACACAAACACACACACACAAACACACAAACATACACAAACACACACACACAAACAGACAAACAGCTATCGGACAAAAGACAGGTTAGATTCCTACAAAAAAAGTTGAAAAAACATACATTTATGCATCCTTTGATATTGCTTGAGGATCTTGCAGCTGATTTGGGGTAGCTGATTTCTTGGATGTTTCCAGATGTAGAAGGTATTGCCATTATTACGAGATCCCAGTTCACTGGTTGGTTTCTGATAGTTGACTTCTCGAACCGGCTGACACACGCGTTTTCCAAACGAGAGAGAGCTTAGTTTTCACACTGTCTCCTCTGCTGAAAACTGTCTCGACACCCCCTGTGTCAGTTGCAATCTCCCTGAAGTGGCTGCAGCCTGATTGTTATACTTCACCCATTGTGTATTTGCCAAGGCGTTTTGGGTGGGTCTGCCTGTGGCAGCCATTGTTTCAATATCCAGCACTCGGCATTTTAATTTCTCTTCCTTAGACGGCGATGGGTTTCGATGGATCTTTGAATTTGTAAGAAACGTCCCGCTCTTCACACTCCCCTGTGGGTGTCATGTTTGCTTTCTCACCTTCACCATCGAAGGCTGCTTTGCATTTTTAAGTAGTTTGTTCCGTCTCACTTCAAATCGCAAAAACTCCAGTCAATTGAAAGTTGTAAATTCACATTTTCAAAATGAAAGGGACAAAGCCTTGTGACAAAATTCAGTCCAGAATCTCATTCTTTCAGGTTTTGATTTCTGAGAAAACTTCAGAAATTTAAAATGTTCCATTTTATATTTGAAATTTTTCTCACTTTTCCTTCCTGTCTCACTCTTTATCCAATCCTTCTTTCCCTTGCTTTATTTCCCTTTCTGGACCTGATTTGACACCTAGAATTCACCCTCCTCTCACCCCTCCCTCCATTTATTTCCCATTGAGCAGGATTTTCAGGTCGGCAAGTGCCTGTGATCAGCAGGTCCAGGACCGCGATCTGCCCCCCCCACCCCCAACCCCACCACCCCCCCCGCCCGGCCGTGATTTCACGCCAATTAACAGACCAGCCAGCGTGAAAGGCCCAGCGTTGCTGGGGTTTTGAGGGGGGCACGGGAGGAGGGCGAGCTCTGAAGACAGCGCTGGAGTGGGGGAACACAAAACGAAAGCACCCTGAAGGCAGAGAGCTGCCTCTGGAAGCTGGAGAATCCAAAAACTATAAATAATGGGGAGAGAATTCAGAAATCTGTAGTGCAAAGGGACTTGGGTGTCCTAGTCCAGGATTCTCTTAAGGTTAACTTGCAGGTTGAGTCGGTAGTTAGGAAGGCAAATGCAATGTTGGCATTTATTTTGAGAGGACTAGAATATAAAAGCAGGGATGTGCTGCTGAGGCTTTATAAGGCTCTGGTCAGACCATATTTAGAATATTGTGAGCAATTTTGGGCCCCGTATCTCAGGAAGGATGTGCTGGCCCTGGAGAGGGTCCAGAGGAGGTTCACGAGAACGATCCCAGGAATGAAAGGCTTAACATATGAGGAACGTTTGAGGACTCTGAGTCTATACTCGATTGAGTTTAGAAGGATGAGGGGGGATCTGATTGAAACTTACAGAATACTGAAAGGCCTGGATAGAGTGGACGTGGGGAAGATGTTTCCATTAGTAGGAGAGACTAGGACCCGAGGGCACAGCCTCAGAGTAAAGGGAAGACCTTTTAGAACAGAGATGAGGAGAAACTTCTTTAGCCAGAGAGTGGTGAATCTATGGAATTCATTGCCACAGAAGGCTGTGGAGGCCAGGTCATTGAGTGTATTTAAGATCGAGATAGATAGGTTCTTGATTGGTAAGGGGATCAAAGTTTACGGGGAGAAGGCGGGAGAATGGGGTTGAGAAACTTATCAGCCATGATTGAATGACAGAGCAGTCTCGATGGGCCGAATGGCCTAATTTCTGCTCCTATGTCTTATAATCTAATAAAGATCTTGAAACACTGAAAAACATGTCCACGCATCAGAATCAATGACCTGCGCATAACTGATGAGGAAAATTCGGGCCAAACATTTTTATTTCTTCTAATTAATATTGGAAAATGCTCATCCCGCCCTTTGGATGAGGTTTCCTCAAAAAGGCGAAGGCCCTCCTGGCCGATTTGCCCGCCCGCCAACCGTAACGTTGGACGGGCATCGGAGAATCTCTGCCAGTTACGTTAATGGCCCCAATCGGCCTCTCGATCGCTGGTGGGCGTTCTGCTAACTCTCGCTCATGCCTGCTGGCCCAAAATATCGCGCCAGCGAGCGATGGGGGTGGGGAGGGCAGAAGGAGGGGAGGGCCCGCTGAAGGGTGCAGGGGCGAGTCCAATAGATGGCTGACCCTGTTAGATGCCCCGTTCCAGCATCAACCTGGCCCAACGTTAGAACGAGCAGAAAGCAAGAGCAGAACGACATGGCGCGCCTAAAGCGAGGGTGACTCAATGGGCAGAAGATGGCATGGGCTGTGGCTGTTACTTGATTATTTCAAATTATTAGAAAGGAAATAAAACCTGCTTGTGTCCCTCTGCAAGGTACGTTAAAGTAGGAATTAAGCACTGAAGTAAATCGCAGAACTTTTCTTCAATTGGTCACCCTTCTTGGTGCAAATAAAGAAATAAATCATCTTTGTTTGGATGTCAAAATGGTGGTGCAGTTCCTGGAAAGTAAAAAAAAATTGCACTGTGGCCTTGTGAACAAGCCCAGGAATTGCAAGGTGACAGCAGGCGAATTATACTCTCTCCGCACCAGCTCATGTCAGGTTGGGACAGTTAATTGGGCAAAACTCGGTTATGTGGAGAATAATGGATGCTCAGGAAAGAAATTACAAGTCAGTAATCTCGTTGAGAGGCTCAGTCCGACAATCAGCTTCTGCGAGGCATTCCTGGCTGTCGCACAAACCTCAAGATCACTCTCATCTAGTCCAGTTTTTTTTTAATTAGCCTGTCCCAGGGAGAATTCGCATCATCTTCAATCTTCTTTTCAGTAATATCCTCATCAGCAAAGGGGTGGGATGATGATCTGAGGCTTGTGTTTCTCACAAAGAGTTCTTAGTTAAAGAAAAATCAAACATAAGCAATATCTGTCCGTAGTATTCATAGCCAGTTGAAACTCATTGGCATTTACAGTTTGGATAAATACCCTACAGTTGCAATTACAGTTGATCTCCTTAGGCAGACTGTTCTTGTCAACTAACTTCACTGTGACTTAAAGCAGGCCTTCATACATCATTTATAAAGCAATATGCTGACTTCCATTTGACGCACTCTGCAATATTACACAGTCCAAGAACGTGTGTTCTCAGTTAACAAGAAACCTGCATTGACCTCTTGCCAGCCTTTGTGATATGATTAATGGGAATACCTGGGCTGATCTACTGCTCTGGGCCATCTCACAGCCTCAATCTTTGAAACCTTCCCCCTCCGAGTGTGGACCTGCTGTGATCATCATGTAAATGAGGAGCACCGGATCAGTCAAGGGGACTCCTCAAGTTGACGGAACGGCAAATTCCACACTAGACAGTTCAGATGTGGCTGAAGAAAACATTGTGGAATCTAGGATCGCTCTGGCAACAGGTTTTTTGTGCAAGAGTTAAGTCAGATTTTCACACAACCCTCTGATCCTGTGCTGATGTGAGGGCAGTTTCTGGTGAGCTGTAACCAGGGGCTATACCTTTCTCCCGTCCACTGCCCACTTCCAGGGAGCGTTGCAGCGCTGACCAATGAAGGAAATCAGCCGGCAAGAATCCAACTGACTCTCCGTCATCTTCCATCATCAATAAGAAATGGAGGGGGAAGGTGCTGGATGCATCTGCCTAAGTTTGGGTGGGTACATTGAAATTCCATTGAAGAAAATGTGGAATATGTTATCTGACCCATTATTTCCGCCTTGGAAAGGTCAGGGGCTGATGAATCATTCTGGCATCCAGCATTGCTTAGAAGACCAAGGGAGGTTTTCGAGTTCGGTGGGGCCAAGTGCTGTCACTCACGAGGCAAAGGCTCTTCTCCCACTTGCTGGTGCAGGCACCTTGGCCCCTCCTGCTGGAAAAACACCTGACCATGTTGAAGTTAACTGGCCCAGGTAAACCTGCCTGGGTGACACCAGGGGGCACAGACAGTCGCTAACTCCACTTAGCTGTGGTGTTGTTGCCAAGTTGAAAAGACCTGGTTCAGGGCTCAGGAAACTCAAAGCAGTAACTTTCAGTTTGACAAATTCCGCCCAAGGTTATTGGCCGTCTGCAATCAAGGGGATTATCCGTTACATTCTCCTGTCTTCTTCAAATGGGAAATGTCACACTGCCGGGTTAATACAGGAGACGATATTCATATTTACAAGAAAGATGATGCACAGCAGCAGTAAGACTCAGGAAAGCTTAAAACAAGAATGGAATGAATCCTCAAAGGGTGGAAATAGCGACTTGTAGCATATCTTTCTTAAAGTCCACCTTGAATCCTACCTCCCGTTGCTACTATCCCCTGCTACAACCACATGAAAGTAAGTGTGTGATGGAATTAAGGAGAAAAGACACCATTCCACAAATAAGATATAAAATGAATAGACTATGAGACGACCCAGTCCCCTACTTTATAAGTACTTCATAAATAGTATGTAAATGATTGAAAATTTACCAATTTAACCTGACAACATGATCCAGGGACATTAATACAAAATGTGGATTGTGGTAGACCTGTTATTTTATTCTGTAAATTAAGGAGACCTGCATTTTGTAACACATTGTAATTATTTGTATACTGAAATGCTCATAATTGTGCAATCCTTTTATTAGTTTACACTTTATTTTAATTTTAATCAATGTCTATAACTGTTGTGAATCATGATTACTTGTTTTGTATCATCATCAGAATGGTGAGTTTACAATAATCTATCTGTCTGTGTGTCTGTCTTTCTATCTATCTATCCATCCATCCATCCATCCATCTGTCTATCTATCTGTTGGATCCTGGAGACCAGTTTGTTGGGACTTATGGATCCTGGTTGCACACTTGTTGCGGGATGGCCGAGTTGGTACAATAGGCAGAGTTGATCAGCAGACACTTTTTAGGTGGAACACATTCTGTTTATTTACAAAGGTACTCAGCAGCTACACTTGTGTGCTTTCAACTCACACCCTATCTCCATATTTCTGACTACTAACTACAGGCTACTGGCTACAGAGGTAGCCCGCACTACTCCTCTATAGGTTACTCAAGATCATGTGATCTTCCTTTATAATATTCTTCTTAAAGGTATACTGCACATTACATAAAACCATAATTTCCCACACTATCTTTCTATCTATTAGCTTTTGATTGAGGCTGACTTTTGCAATTCTTTATTGTGCAATAATACACATAAACAGAATTCCTGTCCAACTCACAGTCCAGGGTGGGGTTCAGGAGGGTGAGACGTTCTGGGCCTGATTGAAATGTGTCTGCCCACTCGGTGCCTGGAATGGCTGTTGGCAGATCTAATCGAGCATCGAGGCTATTGGCAGCGAGAGTGTTACTGGGAGCGTCTGATAGGAGAGAAGAGGCGAGGGCAATGTTGGGTAGTGGAAGCTGCAAATTTCCTTATTGTCTTGGGCACCTCACCTGCTACAAAAAGCAGTGGTGTTAAAATTGGAAATCATTGGGAATGAAACTGGAAATAGCATTGCTCCATTTAATTGCTTCCCATGCTCTGTTTCCATCCTGTGGTGGTGGTGGTTGGGAGGGGGGGGTGGGCAGAGTTAAAATTTTCCCCACCCCCTCAGATGCCAGTTGAGGACTAACCCAAGCAATTCATAGACAGCAGAAGCCATCCATGTCACAGGTATCAATGTTTGAGACGTCAACTAATGCCCTCTGAAAGATGTCCCTTGTCGATTCTTCCAATCTGCAGTGTCGCACAATTTAATTTTGCAAAGAGCTCAGTCTGTTGCAATCGCTACCGAGCAATCGCTAGCCTAATTAATTTTGTAATAATAACACAAACATCAGCACCAACAAAGAAGGGCAGCCTAGTCTTGCTGAATACATCAATGGACCTGGTTGGTTTTGTGTGTGAACTATAGCTTCCAGTCTCAATGACAAAATGACTCCTTCAAAGATATAGCTCACTGAAATCAACTTTTAAAGCTGATTGACTCCATATCTGTTTGGGTGCTGTCAATAAGGCCTTGCACTTGTGGGAAGCCTGCGTTCCAGCAAGGCTCAGCTTTCTGTCTGACTGCTTTGGTGCTTCCACAGAGAAAATGATATGAACTCATTTGCTTTGGCAAAGAGCCATTCCATGGCCTGCTTGATGCAGTTGCCAGAGGATAGGTTTTCTTATTTATTATTTACTCTTCAAATCAATAAGGTTCTTAACATTGAATGTCAAATGTCACAGATTTACTCAGCAGACTTTATATGTTTAATGGCCAGGAAACATCTACTTAAAAGGTTAGATTTACAACTAGGGTTGGTGGTAGTTTGTAGGGGCTTCAAAAATCTTAGTATCTTAGACCTTTATGAACCCAAATACAGATTTACAAACACTGGGGAATCATTGGAAAGCCCTCAGATCAGGCCTGGGGATCGCGATGCAGATTAACCTGCGCCTCTTGCTTCTGATGCAGGTAGCATTCAAACCTTCTGCTGCCCAGCTCAGTGAGATGATAGCAGCGTTGCAGGCCGGTGCTAAAGGTGCTGCACCTTCCAGTAGGGGCCCCAGGTTCATGCAAGGTTAGTGCCACTTAAAGAGCCCACTACACGACTGAAAGGGAAGGTGCATTGTGGATGGAGCAGGTGACTGCCAAAGAATGTCGGACCTGTAAAAAAAAAAGCGAAAATGGTGCAACAGAGGAGAGCCAAGTGTTACGATCAGGGGAAGAGTAACCTCCCAATTCCCTTCCCATCTGCCATCAGTGCAGTTGTTTAGGGAAGGAGCCGATCTGTTGTGTGAGGAGAGATTGGGTCGGCTAGGCTTGTATTCACCGGAGTTTAGAAGAATTAGAGGGGATCTCATTGAAACTTATAAAATTCTGACAGGGATGGACAGACTGGGTGCAGGGAGGATGTTCCCTATGGCTGAGGGGTGGGGTGGGGGGGGGTACGGTCTAGAACAAGGGGTCACAGTCTCAGGATATGGGGTAGGTCATTTAGGACTGAGATGAGGAGAAACGTCTTCACTCAGAGGGTCGTGAACCTATGGAATTCTCTACCAATTCACTGAATATATTTAAGGAGGAAATAGATAGATTTCAAGACATTAAAGGCATTAAGAAGTATGGGGAGAGAGCAGGAGTATGGCGTTGAGATAAAGGATCAGCCATGATCATATCCAGGTGGAGCAGGCTGAAGGGGCCGATTGTCCTACTCCTGCTCCTATTTTCTATGTTTCTAGAATCCAGCTGGGAAGCTTTCAAAGACTTCACAGACTCCTGGGATTTTCAGATCCCATCCACTGCAGGGCCTTTTGCTGTTCCGTCAAATTATCTGTCCAGCCCACGATGATTCCCGCAGTGAGCGGAACCGGAAAATTTAGGCCCTGGTTCTTAAAAGGCAAAGGCCTCACAGCCTTTTGCAGCTGCTGTTTGTGGTGTCTTTCTGCAGGCTGCCCAGTTCTTTCCTGTGTCTTTAGATCAAAACTCATTATCCCCAGTCGGTTTCGATCACATGACCAATACTGGCATTGTCTAACCAGAATGATTTGGAAGTCCAAAGACCTCACCGCACAATAGGAGAAAGATAGTGGCCATTCTCACTTATTCTGTAGATAACTGGTCTCGTCAGCTCTCTTGTGTGAAGCATTGAGCTTGGAGATGAGATGTCCAGAGGCCTACAGATCCTGTGTTTGCAATGAACCTCAAACAGCAGAAGGTGTCAATCCCCCGATGGGATGCCGCCTAGGCACGTCCATTCCAGGGGAAGTTCCCCGCCCAGGATAACTCAGTTAGGAACTTTCCAGAAGCTTGAGATATTCTGTGTTGAGGTTGCAATGGTCACCTTTAGCGGCCATCTTAGCTGCCTTGTGAGTGTCTATTTTCAAATATAAGAGGCGGCTCCAAAAGCTGCCACAGGAGCAGGGTCCAAATTTGAAACTATGGACAGGACACACCTTCACTAGGCAGAGCACAAGGTTATCAGGTGATGCACTAGAAGCCATGGTGTAGGAGGTGGACTGGAGGAGAGAAGCACTTTGACCCATAGGGAGACAGGAACCTTCCAGACAAACATTGTGAAACCAGTCTCTTTATCGAAGGAAAGATGTAAATGCGTTAGAAGCAGTTCAGAGAAGGTTTATTAGGCTAATACCAGGAACGGGTGGGTTATCTTATGACAAATGGTTGGATAGGTTAGGCTTGTGCCCACTGGAGTTTAGAAGAGTAAGAGGCGACTTGATTGAAACCTTTAAGTTCCTGAGGGGTCTTGACAGGGTGGAGGTGGCGATGATGTTCCCTCTTGTGGGAGAATCTAGAACCGGGGGTCTCTGTTTAAAAATAAGCTCATTTAAGACAGAGATGAGGAGAATTTCTTTTGCCTCAGAGGGTCGTGGGTGTTTGGAACTCTTTCCCCCAAAAGGCCTTTGGATATTTTTAAGGTAGAGCTGGATAGATTCTTGATTAACAAGGGGGTGAAAGGTTATAAGGGGTAGGGGGGAGGTTACAATCAGATCGGCCATGATCGTATTGAATGGCGGAGCAGGCTCGAGGGGCCGAGTGGCCTCCTCCTGCTCCTAATTCATATGTTCGTAACAGGACCTGATAGATAGGGACCATGGTCAATGAAAGCATTGCAGCACAGGATTCTGGACGCAATGATCTCACCTGACTAGTTAAGATCAGTGAACACATATTCAAATGTCATGGGCAGGATTTTCAAGGTGAGGTCGGTTGTGGACGTGTTTCGAAAGAGTGCTTCCAGATGCTTATCCATCTTCTGACACCTCTGTGACATGCTGGAGTTTTTAAATTGGTGTGTGGAGAGGTGGGGGGAGGGGGGCATGGGGCAGGGAGAGCTGGCAGCCTGAAAACCCCCAATTAACTGAAGAGCTTGTTAGTATTCGGAGAGGGACTGAATGATATTTTCAAAGTTAGTAACAGGAAGAGCGAACGGGTCTGGGGTGTGTTAGTGCACAGCTGTCGGGAGCACCCTGGGGAGACATTACTGATCAGGCTGCTGATGAAAAATCTCATTTCGAAAAGAGAAACTCAAACTGAGGTAGTCTGGCGCTGGCACAAAGTTCCTATCACTTGAGCAGAGCGGCTAGGGATCAGGAATGATCCGGCCTCAGGTTCCCAATCCCAGATTGCAGATCCAGTCCAATATTCTGACAAGGGAATCATCAGCCTCGCACGCTGCTCCATTCAGTATTCACCATCCCTCACCTACCAACATTCTCCAACAACCACGATTCATATTCCCACTTCCACAAATTTAGCTGCAAGACTCATCCATGTCTCACAGATTGCCCACACGCCCAGCTCTTCAACCATGACAGCCACATCAGCTGAACACTCCTTCAGTCTGTCTGCAAGCATGACCCAGAGCTCCCTGTCGCTTGCCATTTCAACACTTCACCCTGCTCTCATGCCCACATGTCCGTCCTTGGCCTGCTGCATTGTTCCAGTGAAACTCAATGCAAACTGGAGGAACAGCACCTCATCTTCCGACTAGGCACTTTACAGCCTTCCAGACTTAATATTGAGCTCAACAATTTCAGAACATGAACTGTCTCCTCCATCCCCACCCCCTTTCCGATCCCCCTTTTTCCAATAATTTATATTTTTTTTACAACTATATTTTTTTATTATTTTCCCTCCTATTTTTAAATTTATTTCGATCTATTGTTTTATCTCCACCTTTTAGCCCATTTCGATCCCTTCTCCCCCACCCTACCCCCACTAGGGCCATCTGCCACTAGCTTGTCCTGCTTTCTACCCTTAATGTCCCCAATAGCACATCCTTTAGATAATATCACCACCTTCAACACCCCTTTGTCCTTTTGTCTATGACAACTTTGGCAATCTCTTCTTTGCCTCCACCAATCACTGGCCCTCTATCCATCTCTACCTGTCCCACACCCCCTTCAACCAGCTTATATTTCATCTCATTTCTATATGTCTTAGTTCTGATGAAGGGTCACATGGACTCGCAACGTTAACTGTGTCCCTCTCCGCAGATGCTGTCAGACCTGCTGAGCTTTTCCGGGTATTTTTGTTGTTGTCAGCCGAACACTCACTGACACACTTGCCCCTCTCTTGCAGACTGGCAGGGGACAGGTGCAGCTACGCACCCTCACACCTATGGAGGAGACCGGAGTGGCCGTGAGGCTGGGACCAGCAGAGGAGGCTGTATCCTCAGACTAATCCTCCTTTTCACTTCCTCCTCAACCCACCATCCTCTCTTGTTCGCAGACGGCGTAAACCTGCACGTCTTACCTTCCAGCCCATCCCTTAGCACAGCTGTACCCAGTGACACTCTCCTTTCAGATAGAGCTGCGCTGCGATCCATTTCCGAAGAAGATTCATATTCGACTTGAAACGCTGGGCAGGATTTTCAGGTCGGCGGACGAGCACAATGGGCGGGGAATGGACCATGGTCAGCCCCCGATGGCGATTTCACACTGGCCAATTAACGGCCGGCCAGCGTTAAACGTGCACTGAAAAGCTCAGCGCTGCCGGGGTTGGTGGGGGGTGGGAGGAGGGCGAGCGCTGATGTCAGCGCGGGAGAGAGCGAGCGAGCGAGGAATGAAAGCCCTCTGAAGGCAGAGAGCTGCCCCAGGGAGATGAAAACTTCAAGGGTGTTAAATAAAGATTTGAAAGTCAGAATCAAAATATCCAAGCATCACAAACAGTCACTTGAACATTCACATTGTAAGAATTCTGCCCATGGATTTTTTAAAAAATTTAATAACGGAAACCTCATCCCGCACTTGGATGAGGTTTCATGAAAAATGTCACCCATCCGCCAACCATGAGCTTAATTGCCCCTCTTATTTGTTGGTGGGTGCGCTTCCGATTTTAGCATGAAATATCGCGCGAGCATGGGATGACATCAGGATGCTCGCCCGACACCCTCACGTGCTGTTTTATACTCGAGCGGGGTGGCCACATGCCCACACACGCCTACCTGAAAGTTCTGCCGGTTAACTCCGTTCCCACGGGCTCTGCTAAGTTTTTCCAGCACTTTCCATTTTGAATGAGGACCACAATCCGGCTGGGCATCGGGTGGAAGAGAAAGAGGCGGAGGAACAGGAAGAGAGCAATGAGGGAGAGACAGTGACGTTCACTACAAACCAACGCTGCCCCCATCTCGGATACTAAGGCTGCACATACTTTGCAGGAGAGCTTTCAAGGCAGGATCTGCATGTGCTGAGACTCAGGCCATGAGTATCCCATGGTGGAGCAAGGGGACGAGGAAAATGCAGGGGTCTGTTCAACAGGGGACACGGTCACGCACAAACTTTGCTGTGGAGGACTCAGATGAGCCCTTCACTGCGACGGCGTACTGCGAAATGCTGCTGGAAACGCTTGGTGCTTTGCCAAATCTGCCGGAAAGCCCCGCAGCCACACTAGCATGCTAGCCGAGGTGATATCCGGTGTGGTCCTCACCAGAAATGTCTGCTGGCGCACCACAGGTATCGCTTTGGATATCAAAGCAACAATGTAGCTCCAAACTTTCCTGCACCAGGCAACCAAATTTTGTGGCTATCCAATTTTTATACATGTTTTCTCACTCCTGCCAGATAACAAGCTGTACAATTCTGCATTAGACAATACAACTGCACACATGGGCAACTTCAATCAGCTTGTCCCTTAGCACTAATTTCAACTTTAACAAGCTCTCCTTCTGTCAACCGGTACAACTCCCCAACTCGGCTAGCTTATCAATGCTTTCACTCTTGGAACATTTAATTGCTATTCCAATAAGTCTGTCTTTATTTCAGTGCTATTCCATACTAACCTCCTTTTCCACAAAAGAATGATCTATACACAGATGTTCCACTTTTGCTGTACAAACTGCTTCTCCTGCATTAGTTATCAGCTGATTAAATGTCAGTATGCACTGGCATGTCTTTTAATTAGGTTTTCTGAAGTGGCTAAACTGACCATCGCTCTGAAGTAATTCTTAGTTCAACAGTTCACTGCTCACTGCATCTAATTGGACTTATACTTTCCTGCCTAACAGCAAAAGCCGAAGATTACAATTAATGCAAATCAATAGCAGTTTAAGATTAGCAGACTTCAGGACAGCCTGGTTAACTCTTCCCCTCCACAGGCAAGTCACCCAGTTGTATTCAGGAAGTTGCCTCGCCACCACTTTTCAGGGGGAGTTAGGAATGGACAATAAACACTGAACTTGCCAGGGATGTCCACTTCCTATGCGTGAATTTGTAAAAAACCGGACTGACCAAAGTATAGGGCCTAGCTCTGGATGCCACACTTTAGCAAGGACGTGAAGGCGTTAGAGAGCATGCAGAAAATATTCACCAGAATGCTTCCAGGGTTGAAGAACTTCGGTTACGTAGACAGATTGGAGAAGATGGGACTATTTTCCTTGGAGAAGAGAAAGCCGAGAGAAGACTTGATACAGGCGTTCAAAGTCATGAGGGGACTGGACAGAGTGGATAGGGAGAAACTCTTTCCATTAGTGGAAGGATGAGAACCAGAGGGCAGAGATATCAAGGTAATTGGCAAAAGAAGCAACGACGTGATGAAGTAAAACTTTTTCATGCAGCGAGCGGTTAGGATTGGGAATGCGCTGCCTGAGGGTGTGATGAAGGCAGGTTCAACTGAGGCATTTGTAAGGAAATTGGATTATTAAATAGAAAGGAAGAATGTTCTTGGCTACAGGAGAAGGTGAGAAGGTGGGTCTAGGTAAATTGCTAATTTGGAGTGCCAGCACTAACATAATGGGCCAAATGGCCTCCTTCTGAGCTATAACTGTTCTGTGAAGTTGCATAAGTCAGTCATGCAGCCTAGACTAACCCCCAGAGGCGTAGGAATTTGGGGACACAGGTGCATGCAGAGCCACAGGCAGTGAACTGTGTGACCTTTTCCTGGATTGTATTTAGAGGGCTTGTCACCGTCTCCTGGTGCAACATGCAAAGCTGTTCACAGAACTGGGGGTATGATGTTCTTGTCCGGTAAATTAATTTATTGGGTAAGGCCTCAATAATAAAACTAGATTGCATCTATAGTAGCACCTGTAAAGTACTGAATTCTCCTAAGGCTTATTGTAGCTTTTGCAAGCAAAATTTAATACCAACCACATATGGAGCTAATGGGACAGGTGTGACCAAAGGAGATTTTAAGGAGCTTCTAAAAGGAGTAGAGACAGATAGAGAGGCAGAGAGCTTTGGGAAAGAAATTCCAGGACTTGGGATCTAGGCAGCTGACCATCAATGTTGAAGCAATGAAAATTCAGGTTGTGGAAGATGACAGAACTGGAGGAGCATGGAATCCTGCAACCTGCCGGCCCTTGCTTTGTCCTTCCTACAGCTTCAGGCTTCTCCACTCACTCTTCTGTAGCCACAATGGTGGATCAAGAAGCCTTTGGGTTGGATCATTGCAAACGTCACTCCCGCATTTAGTAAGTAAGGGAAGGGAGAAAGCAGTTAACTACAGATTTGTAGTTTAACATCAGATATTGGGAAGTCACTGGACGCTATCTTCAGGGATAGAGCCAATGAGCAGTTGGGCAATTATGAGCTGATAAAAATGAATTGTGAAGGGTAGGTGATTTCTGACGAATATGGTTGAATTTTTTGAGATTCACATGTGAATAGGGGACTCACATAGACTTTCCATGATAAGGTTCAGCAAAAGAGTTTATTTTCAAAAATGAAAGCGTGTGGAATTGGAAGGGATATTTTGAATTGGTTGGGTGGTAGGAGCCAGAGAATGGGAATAAAGAGAATGGCCTCTGATTGGTAAAGTTATGACAAATAGTTTTCCCCAAGGATCTTCCTCAACGGTTCAACGTGTAAATATACATTGCTGGCTGGATGAAAGAATAAAGTGTTGTATATTCAAGATTTCAGCTGATACCAAATTAGGAAGTGTGAGGTATATAGACAGGAGTGTAAGTTACAAAGGAGGATGGACAGGCTATTTAAGTGAGCAAACTTTATGACAGATAAAGTTCAGGGTAGATCCCATTTTGTATCCAACAAAGACAAATCAGAATATTTTCTTAAATGGTGAGAGACTAGAAGATGTGGATGAGTAAAGGAATCTGTCTACCTGTGTACACAAATCACTAAAAGCCAGGGCAAAGGTACAAAGAGGTCATCAAAAAGGCTGATGCTGGCTTTTATCACACCACGGCTGGAATTTGAAAGCGAGGATCTCACACACAGATGTACAGAGCCTTTGTAAGGCCACGATTGGTGCTCTGTTTTCAGTCTTAGGCACCGCATTTCAGCAGGGATATATTGTCCTTGGAGGGGGTGTGGTACAGATTCACCAATGTTTTCGGAGGTATAAAGGGTTAATATAAACTCACTTAATATTCTCTTGAGTTTAGAAGGTTGAAAGTTAATCTAATCAAGGTCTTTACAATAAAAGTTTAGATTTTTGTTTAGCAAGGGCATCCAGAGATATGAAGCAAAGGCAGCTATGTGGAATTATTAGCCATGATCCTATTGAATGCTGGGATAGTCTCAAAAAGCTGAATGACCTCCTTTTGATCCTATCTTAACTGAGGTACTTTAGACGCTATGACATAAATTCACTTGGGCTAGCAAAAGCTTTCTGCCATGTTGCAGGTCCATGACTGTCTATAATGTGAAAATGTTGATGGGAAATTAAACATGACACTTCTACTAAAAGGAGCAAGTTAAATTCAAATCACTTGCTTCTCAGTCAATAAATTATCCAAAAGCTCTTTGAAGGCCGCTGGTATGTTTTTGTAACTTAATTCTTCCCACTGATATTTGCTACCATCCAGTAAATGGTTTCAAGGTTAATTGCTCTCCAGAATGCCAAAAGACACGTGAAATCTATCTTATCTGTCACACAGCTGGATACTTTTAATTCTATCTAAACTAAAAGGATGTGATCTCTGAGCAGCAAGTGTATCGCGTATCCAAAAGTGCTTTTTCCCACACCTTAGGTGAATAGAGGAATACAAACAAAATCCAAGGCCCAGGGAAGGGACATAGCAACAGGCGTAGTCCATCGATCCTGCGCCAGAATTCAATTAGATCGTGCCACTTTCTCACACTGTCCCCATATCCCTTGGTGTCATTGGTCTCCGGGAATCTAGCTTCTTCTGTCTTGAACATGCTCAGCGATTGAGCTCCTGCAGCCCTTGGAGGGGTTGAGAATTCCAAAGATTCACCACCCTCCGAATGAAGAAATTCCTCCTCATCTCCGTCTTAAATGACCTGCCCCTTATTCTGAGATATTGTCCCCCCCTCGGTTCTAGACTCACCAGCCGGTGGAGGGGGGGGCGGGGTGAAACATTTTACCCACATCCACCCTGTCCCACCCTGTGAGAATTGTGTTAAGTCTCAATGGGGTCGCCATCCATCCCCCTCATTCTTTGAAACTCCAGGGGGGGCCAGAATTTTACACCCCCCCCAACCGCCCCCCCCCCCGCCCCCCCCACCTTGGGCAGACGCAAGCCTGACCCGATCGGGCGTCAAATACCGTGCAATGGCGTCCGGACGGGTGCCCTGACATCATCGCGCACTCGTGCGATATTTCGCTCAGCGGGTGTGTACAGGTGCCAGAGCCGCGCCCGCCATTAACGTGAACAGACCACTGAAGGCCACGAACAGTCCGATGGACGACGATGACTTTGCGTTGCCCGTGCGATTTCGCGCTCGTCCCACGGGCAAAACAGGCGGGCGGCCAGCCGCCATTTTCAAAAACCTCAGCCACGGGCGGGATAAAAAGGGTCGGCAGCGTTGCCAGTGTGAGTAGTGAAGGGTTTGGTGGATAGTTTGCCGCTGGTAGCTTATTGGTATCTGGCAGCTTCATCCCTGTTCGTGGCTTCATTCTTTAGCATTTCCAGGCTTCATTTCAGGGCTCTTGGAGGATTCAGACCTTGTGGACCCTTCCAAGTGTCAGACAGCTTTCCCTTACCCTGGGAAAGGGGATTGTGGTCTCCTCTGAGGAGGAAGAAAGGGGCAGAAGGGAGGGGAGGCCAGGTGTCCCTATGCAGCTTCCACAGGAGTGACCTGTGGGGAGAGAGGCGCCGGCACAAGGGGCGCAGGACCAGCAGGAAGTCCAAGGTGGAAGGGGCCACAGAAGACGTCACTATCCTGCCGCCAGGGTTTACAGGCGGTGATGCAGCTACCTCAATATGTCTGAGGTGCTGTGCCAAAGGAGGCTCTGTCTCTCAAGGGAGACAGGATCTCCATCTGCCAGGTGTTTGGCCCTGAGTCAGCTCCGTCTGTGTGGGTGGCTCTGAAGGTCACAGTGGCCCTCAACTTCGATGCCTCCAGCTCTTTCCAGGGCTCAGTGGGGGATCTGTGTGGAGTCTCCCAATCAGCTGTCCACAGTTAAGTCATGCTGGTGACAGAAGCTTTGTTCAGATGGGTACTGACCCTTATTCTTTACTATACAGACGAGGCCAGTCAGACACAGCGAGCCAGAGGCTTCATGGCCATTGCTGGCTTCCCCCGTGTCCAGGGTGCTATAGACTGTACGCATGTGGCCATCAAGGTGCCAGCAGGTGAGCCCGGTGCTTTCGTCAACAGGAAGGGCTTCCACTCCATGAACGTGCAGATAGTGTGTGATCACAGGATGCTGATTCTACAAGTCTGTGCAAGGTACCCTGGCAGCTCCCACGACGCCTACATCCTGAGAAACTCCCAGGTGCCGGGGCTCTTCAGTGCTCCAGCCCAGCTGGATGGATGGCTGCTGGGTGACAAGGGCTATCCCTTGAAAAGGTAGCTCATGGCGTCTCTTTGCCAACCAAGGACAGAGGCAGAGAGGCATTATAATACGAGTCATGTCTCCACAAGGGCGATGGTAGAGAAGACCATAGGCCTTCTCAAGATGCGCTTCTGATGCCTGGACCATTCAGGGGGAGCACTAGAATACCCTCCAGAGTGGGTGTCACTGATAGTGGTTGCATGCTGCACTCTCCACAATCTGACACTGGCAAGGGGACCCACTGGAGGAAGAGGATCTTCATGCAACTGCACAGGCAACAGAGGATGAATCCAGTAGTGAGTCAGAAGAGGAGCTCGGCGAGGAGAATGCTGAGGGTGTGGAGCCAGACCTCGGTAACCTCCAGGGAGGCAGGGACACCAGGGACACCTTGATCCAACGCTCCTTCAGCTAGGCTGCCAAAGATCAGCTTCAAACACATGCCAGGGCTGCTGCCTCCATCCCGGATGTCTGAAAGGACCCTTTCATTTGAACACAAAGAACACTCACTGCCTGTGCAATTAAATTCAGAGCCACCAACGTCCAGCATTACATACTGGCGTTCCCCACACCAATGAAATTAAAAAGTGAAGCATACTCAGGCAGTGGCAACAAAAACACAATTTATCTCATTCTGACAGTTCAAAAATCTTAACAGAAACGTTTCTGGTATTCAGCATCAGACCTATATAGACAAAGTAAACAAAATGAACTTAAAATCACCTGTGACCTGTCCCTCTTGTACTCATGGTGCTTTAACTTACGTTTGCGAGTGCTACATCTAGGAGCTCCCCCCTCACTGGCACCGGCATTGGAGCCAGCCTGCTGACTCTGCTGTCTTGTTGGCCTTGATGACCTTGACGGTCGTCCTCTGGCCAGTGGAGCCTGTGCTGGCCCTGCCTGGGAGGGAGCGGCCAGGGCCATGGCTGGCATCTCCCCAGTCACCGCAGCCTCATCAGATACCACGGTCAGTGGTGGATGGGCAGAGGAGCTGCTGTCGTCATCCGGAGAGCCCCGAGAGGAGCCCGGAGAGACAACAGGCAGGCTCTGGACGGGCACCTAGCTGGGATACTGGGTGCCTCATCCATCCCCCACACTGACACTGACCACCTGAGGTCATTGCCTGTGTGAAGGTTTGCAGTCCAAGTGCAATCCCAGGAACCCTTATTCTGTCCTTGCAGTTGCCTCTCCATGAGAGTCGCTACTCTCTCAATGGAGGAGGCAGTGCGCTCGACTGTGGCGGTCACCGCAGTGCTCATGTTCCACATGGATTCCTCCACAAAAGGGAGCATGGCATGCAGACCTTCGTGGATCTCCACCAGATCCTCCAGCACATTCCGCTGGACATCCAGCATCTGCTGCCTAATGGACAACTCCAGAACCTCATCATCAGCCTTTGACTCAGCATCGTCCTGGTCCCCAGCAGCCCTCTGACTGCCGGCACCCTGGTCACTCTCTGTCTCCGCCTGCACCTCAAGCGATTATGAAGTGCCCTCACCAATGTGCACTAGCCACTGCTCTCATGTCCACCGAGGTGCTGGTATCTGCGCTGTTGCTTGCTTCAGAGAGTGGGTACAAATGACGCCTGGTGGTCCTCCGGTGTCAGGGGGTGGCCCCTCGGGGTCTGGAGAGTGAACGCCTGCTGGCAAACCTGAATGGGAGAACAAGGGAATGTCATTAGTTAAAGTTATCACACTGTCACTGTGTATGCCAGGTACCCTCGTGAGACATTGGAGATCTGCATCACAGAGCCATCGTCTTCCAATGATCAATGGGGACTCCAGGTTCGAGGCTCACATCAATGAACAGCTACACTAGAATGGTTGCACAGTCTGAAAGTCTCTCCTCTGTGCTCTGCACTCTTACCTTTGTCTGGTACCCCTGCCTCTCCACACCCGGTTGCACATGGGAAATGCTGGCTCTCCAGCTCCAGGGCATTTTGTTTGAATCTGCTGAGCAGCAGGAGGTTGGGCTGCCCTCCACCTGTACATGCCCATTCTGTCTGGTTATGTCTTGCCTTCTCCTGAAAGGACAGAGGAGCATTGATGAGTCCCCTCTCTACCTGCAGCACCATTGCAGTCTGGCCAACCCCAGCTGAGGGACACCTCACAGGGCACTTCCGAGTCGTGGCCCTCGAGCCACAAGACACTCAGTCCAAGCAGCCAGGGCTCACCCCCTTGGCCAACTCCGGCATCATTGACAGTTGGCGCTCAGACTCCAACACCTCTGAGCTCCACGGGTAGACGGCCAGACCTTGACACTTCTCACACTGACCCACGCCAACATGGTCCTCACCCTTCCTGAGTGCAGCAGGTTATATTGTGGCACAGGACCCAGGTGTGCCACATCACATCATGGGCTGCTTACCTGGGCTGCCACCTCCTCCCGTACCCTCTTGGCGAGGTGTGGTGGCCTCTTCTTCCCATCCTTGGGGACAAGGGTGTCCCTCCTGGCAGCCACCTCCTCCAGGAGGACAGCGAGGCATTTGTCAGAAAACCGGGGCTTCCGAGCGCCCACCGACCTGCCCTCCCACCTGCTGTGCCCAGCCGCACTCGACCCCATAGCTTCGGTTTGGGGGTGCAGAGGAGGTGTCCTTCCTTCACAACCTTCCAGGTCACCATTGGATCCGGCAGCTGACAGGTCCCCGCCCCCCACCCCACCCCCGCCCCTGGCCCCACCCCCCCACCCCCACCCCCGCCCCTTGCCCCCTGCCCCCACCCCCACCCCTGCCCCTTGCCCCCTGCCCCCGCCCCCACCCCCACCCCTGACCCCGCCCCCGACCCCACCACCACCCCAACCCCCGCCCACACACCCCCCCCGGCCCCGCTCAGCCCTTCCTGGCCAGTGCAGAGCCACGTTTCATGCTGGACGGGCTTTAATTGTGAAATTGCGGCCAGGGGCTGACCGCGGGCAGCTCCCAGGCCCACCCACCCCGCCCTCCCGACGGCCTCAAATTCCTACCCCAGGGACAAGAGGCCCAGTCTCCCAATCTCCCCTCAGACAACAATCCCGCCATCCCAGGGATTAATCTGGTGAACTCCCTCTATGGCACATATACCCTTCCTTAGGTAAGGAGACCAAAACTCTGCTCAATACTCCAGGTGAGGTCCCGCCGAGGCTCTGTATCACTGTAGCAAGATATCCTTCCCCTTGTACTTGAACCTCCTTTGTGACGTGACAGAATGTGGTGAAAGGCCCGTGACTTAGGCCGGGAGCTGGAGTTTCTCGATCCCAGCGTGACACTGGGAACCCAGTCGTGGTGAGGCACAGGCCCATCCTCCCACCTCTTACAAGGCGAGCGGTGTAAACGTGGGTGGGACTCCGGGGCTGCGACTCCCAACACTGAGAGATACCCCAACCCCAGCTCTCGGGCTGACGGGGCATGTCGTTGAACTAGGCCTTACCTAGAGCACCGGAGCAGGGCTTTTGTCCCGGGCCCTTGAAAGAAAATGAAAGAGTTTTTGTTTAAGATGTGCATTGGCCAACAGGTTATCGAGGGGTGGGGGTGGGGGTGGGGTGGGAAAACATCCCCCGACCCTTGGCCCTGGCCGGCCACTCGTCCACTGCCATTTGGGATTGAACATCCTACATGGAGGATACAGGTACCAGGCATCCCCCCTTTAATGGAGACCCCTGACTCTGCACCTCTGACAGGATTAGTGGCTGTGGACCCTGGTGAACACATTCTGCGCTCCCACTTGTGCAAATCATTATCGCAGAAAATCTAAAGGCATAAAATAACGTTAATAAGTATTGATCGTAAGTGATACGTGCTTATTATTCTTCACTTTTACAGACTCATTGCCCTGTCACCACTATTGATTACAAACACCAAGAGAGTGACCCGTGGGACTAAGTTCAATGAAAGTACATATTACCAAACACACGATCCATGCTGGCCAGATGATGTTCTTGTTACATCATATTGGAGCAAAGCAGTTGACTGATTGCAGTTAATTGATACAAGCGGTTAATTCTGACTCCAATCATTTTTGCACAGGGTCTGCTGCGGCTATTTGATCATTTTCAGTTTAGATTTAATTGCCCATCAAGTTACCGGTTCAATTTTAGGCCAATATTCATTGATAGTGTTACAAGGGTGATTTCAAAAGTACCAGCTGAGTTGAGGAATGATGATGTTCACATAAGTACATAAGAAATAGGAGCAGGCGAAGACCATTCAGCCCCTCGAGCCTGTTCCACCATTCAATAAGATCATGGCTGATCTTCTTGTGTTTCGATTTCCACACTCCCATCTGACCCCGGTAACCTTTGATTCCCTAACAAGAATCTATCGACCTCTGCCTTCAAAATATTTGATGACCCCCCCCCCACACCCCCAACCAACCTCCACCGCCTTCTGAGGCAGAGAGTTCCAAAGTTTAATAGTCAGCAAGTTGCTTAGACATAGTTCACGCATACTGGAGATGGACAACCAACCAAAATCGCTTTGATCTCATTTGCAGATGCTCAAATGCAGCTCAACTCTTGTTGGAATTGTCTCTGACTATAAAAGCACACATGAGCACCATTTGTTTATTGTCACGGTGCTGCCAAAAGAGAGAAATGTCCTTTACATGTGCAATTGTATTTTCACCATCTTGCCAATAGTTTTGTGCTTCAGCTGTTCCAGGTGGTAAATCCAACACCAGATGTCCAACCTTTTTAAAGAGGCAAATCCTTCCCTTTCAGTGGGACGATGAGGTCTCAGTTCAGGATAATTCACTGCGGTGATAAGCCTGTTGAGCACACGTTCGATCGCTGGCGGTGTGCCCTGGGTTGGCCACTGCAGTCAGGTTTGCTGGTGATTTACAGCCAACAGCTTCGGAATTTTTAAGTCATGTTCACAAAAATATGAAGCAAATATCAAGCAGAATACTACCCTCTAATATGTAGAATAGTGCTGCTTGGTGTTTTATTTATCGTGCCCTGTACGTATATACAATATAGCAGTTTGTTATGGCTTATTTATAAGTCTCGGGGCTATGTATATAATGAATTTTATAGTCGTTTGGTAGTACTGACCAGAATTTGAATATTGCTGAAAGAAGAGACATGTTTAAGCTTTTCGTCTTGCACTCATCAGGACACCAATATAAGGGAAAACAACAAATGATGCTGTTTGTGAAGAAACTGCTGATTGGTTGACAAGTGCTGTTGCCATGGAGAATGCACCAGTCATCATCAGTGGTGCCCTCTCCATGGCAACCAATCAACTATTGGTCCATTCACATACGGTATAAATTGTTGTCTTCCCCCTTATATTGGTATTCTTGCGAGTGTCCTGATGAGTGCAAGATGAAAAGCTTCGACATGTCTCTTTTTTCAGCGATAACGAATTTTATAGCTGTTAAGTAGACAAGCCCCCCCCAAACTTTCAATAGCAAGTGGCATTATGGAAACTGGTCTAGAACACTGGGACCACCTTTTCTGGTGCCCAGTGAAAAAAAATGTAGCAGAAGCCATAATGAAACCCAAGGTAAAGAAAGCCAGGTCTCTACAAAAAGAATGTTCATTCCATCACCAGCCGCTATGAAGATATGTGAACCAATTATACGTGATTATACGTGAAGCAATTTTTGGCTTCTATCAGTGTATACGGTCAAAGAATAACTCTGTTACATGCTCTAATAGCTTGTTCTGGACATGAACCAAATTAGACACTCTTGTCTAAACCCATTTTTCATTCTTACTTAAACTTGAGGGATTACATTTATCTCTGTTGATTAGCAGGTGAATGCAGTTAACCCTTCAATACTATTTAGCACCCCTGTTATCTGCAAAACTCAGCAATTGCAATCCTTCATTACCTCTCATCCAACACCGATTGGCAAATAACCTGGGTTATTTGTTTCACGGTTGAAGTTAACTTCAGAGAGAGGGAGGTTAGTGGGCTGATACTTCCTTTCACCCTGGATTTCTGTCAGTAACAGGCTAGAACACAGGGATGGACAAGGGAGGACGACATAAGGGACGGGGTTTTCTGACCCTGACTGCCGCCGGGATCATCCGGTCCTGCCGAGTGTCAATGGGCTGTTGGCTGGGCGGCCGGATCTCCCACAGCGGGTCCCGCCCGCTCCGGGACCGGAAAATCCCAGCCTTGCAAAAATGTAAACGTTCTGACGGCGAGGAATGTTAAGTAAACCGAATTGGCTCACTTACGCCCAGGGCAGTATGTCACCCACTTCATCAAAACACAGTGATTAAAAATGTGGGAAATTGTAGAGCAGGTTGTGCACCAAGAAGTACAGTTCACTCGTACAGTGTGTCGACTGACTCATCCAGAAGGTTTAACACAGAAGCTCATGCACTAGGTTCCCGTCAAACGACAGGACCATTCGCAGGCTGGGAACCTGAATGGTGAAGGAGTAGGCTCTCCTGAGGACCTTACCCTGAATCATGGCATTAGAATCACTCCTGTGTGTTCCTCAGTCCAGTGGGGAGTGTGGACGAGTTGAGGCACCCATTCTGTCAAAGGGAGGATTTATAATTAAAGGGACCGCAACGTGGGTTACAAACATTAACTGTCTTAGAGTCTTCACCAACCAGAGGAACAGACAGGACACCCGGAAAGGCTGCTCCCCGGATCTCTCGTTCTTACCTGGAGATCTTGCTGCAGGGTCTGAGGGATTGCAGTGAGATGATCCATGCCAAGGGTGGGAGGAAGAGTTCAATATCTCCAACCAAGCAGGCCATGTTTGGAAGTGGCGGAGGAAGTCAGCAGCAGGAGTGTGCTCCCCCCAGCCTGGAGGACGCAGGACATCAGGAGGGTGGGAAAGGTGAGGTGCCACGTCCCACGCTCTGACTCCCTCAGCATTCTCCTGTACAACCCTCCTTGGACCAACACACTTTCCAGCTCCATTCATCCCATTCTCTGCAGACACCTCATATTTCCACCTGAACAGACAACGCTCACACGCATGCTCAGCCCATTTCCCTCTTGCACACATGCCTCACAGTGAGTAAATGTTGTCCCTCCCTCCTCTGCACACAAGCCGTTCACTCACACCTCTCTCTGCTTTCTCTCCTTGCGGGACAAGGGAGCACACGGCCACGGCGAGAGACAGAGACCCGGTGGGGGCTGGCCTTCCAGTGACAGGCACCTTGTCGGCTATTGGCAATGTGTGGCCACCTGCTTCCGCTGGGAAGGAGGTCTTATTCCAGGAGGCTGCAGATGCAGCAGTGGTGAGAGCCGGAGCTTCCTGAGATACTGGTGCTCAGACATGTCGGGAAAGGTTTGTAGATCCTGTGTTGGGGGTCTCGCCATCTTGGAGCTGGACCTCAGAGCCCGTCCCCTCTGCCCTGTGTGTGGGGCGGTGGCGGGGGGGGGAATGTGGATGAAGAGGAGGCAGCTGGTGCAGCTGCTGGTGTTGCTCCTGCTGCTGTTGGTGCTGGTGTAGCCTCTGCTCTTGACCCTCATCAGAGGTTCAACGTGGAGGTGAATACGCTGCCCCCATGCTGCGGGGTGCAGGCGGGCGCTAGGGAAGTGCAGCTGAAGGTGCGTGAAGTGTGAGACAGGCGAGGCGCTTTCCAGGAAGTTGCAAATTACCAGCCCAGCAATAATCGCGGTCTCTGAGAGAGGAAGTGCTTCGATCAACAGTCTCTTAAGGGCCATGGCTGGAACTCCTCAGTGTAACTGATCAAAGCTTTACCAGCTTGTCAGTTTCACTGATGAAGCTGTTCCCTCCGTGCACGTGCCTTGATGACCCTGGCGAGTTGCCGACAGGCTGGGCAATGCTTTCCCTGACTGGAAATCCAGAATTCAGAATTAAAACTAGTCTCAATGACTTCTTCCCTACCTCAATTACCTACACGACAGAAAGGAGTTCCCCGCGTGCCTTCAATCCTGTGTCAATTCCAGGGGGTAGAGCGCCTCACATGCATACAAATCTGCCTCATCTCCCCTGGGAAAGTTCCCCGCTGGATCTGTGGAGCTGCTGAGGCAACAACAGTTGCCACAAGTGCAGCAAAACATAAACATAGAAAAATGGATTGAGACGTTATTCTCCAATTAGCAATATTTCCTTTCTTTGCCGGACAAACAATTCCTGAAACCATTTGGAAGCTGACATCAGGGCAGTCCTGGTTTTTTTATAATTCACGCCTTTTTAGCTTAAAGCCGCCGACATTTTGTACTCCTTTGGAGATGTCAGTCTTCAATTTCACACATTCTGCCTATTTCCCTGGTGTTGCCTATCGATTTCAAGGCACAGACAGGATGACACTATCCTCAAATTGCAATAAGCCCTTTATCAGACAGGAGATTTTTTTTTTTTACCTGTATGTAGTTCTTGGCGCTGGCAGCATCCAGTTGGAATGGAGCCCACGACAGTGAAGCTGCCAACAAACACTAAGAGAGACTCACTGCTGCTTCCTCCAAACGCATCGACTTTTCTTCTCGTTTGAGCTAAAGTTTAAACGAAATGCCACGACCTTGAATTCTATCACCCGCGACAGACGAGGGCAATGAAATAAATTCAAGGTGGATCAACGCGATGGGCTTTTTCCAGTGATAGAAGTGGCAGGGAGTCTTCTGAGACGTTGGGAATGGCTTTGTTTGGGTCACATGAGAGCCGGGTGATGTCAATATTGGGTTCGGTGTTGGCACGCAGACATCTGTATTGCACCCTGTGGAAATGTCTGCGCACTGAAAGGCCTCTGCAGCTGCAGTGTTAGTGGAGATGAAAGATGCGGATATTGGTACCAAACTTTCCCGCGACAGCTTGGAAGTCAGCTAAAGCCTCTGAAGGAAACCACGTCTGCGCCCAGGTTATTTGCCAATCGGTGTTGGATGAGAGGTAATGAAGGATTGCAATTGCTGAGTTTTGCAGATAACAGGAGTGCTAAATAGTATTGAAGGGTTAACTGCATTCACCTGCTAATCAACAGAGATAAATGTAATCCCTCAAGTTTAAGTAAGAATGAAAAATGGGTTTAGACAAGAGTGTCTAATTTGGTTCATGTCCAGAACAAGCTATTAGAGCATGTAAAAGCGTTATTCTTTGACCATAATACACTGATAGAAGCCAAAAATTGCTTCACATATAATCTTGTAGTTTTGATTCATCCTTTAATACTGTTCTTCACCCTTCACTGGAGAAAATAGTTACTTCTACTGTCATTCACAGCCTTATTATGTTCTGCATGGGTCATCATGTCCAAATTAATCCTGGAGATCCCTGTTCACCAGCAACACAGATAAATTGGTCATTGTAACTTCCATTAAAAATGTGCATTAGCCCATCCCTTCTAAGCTAATAGAGTTTCCTAACTTAAAATAAAATTGCCTGGGCACAGTCTCTGGATAAGGGGCCGATCATTTAGGACTGAGATGAGGAGGAATGCCTTCATGCAAAGGGCTGTGAGCCTTTGGAATTCTCTACCCCAGATGGTTGTGGACACTCCATCATTGAATACGTTTAAGGCTGGGATAGACAGGTTTTTGGCCTCTCAAGGAATCGAGGGATATGGGGAACGGGTGGGGAGCCCAAGATCAGCCGTTATCACATTGAGCAGGAGCAGGTTAGACAGGCTGAATGGTCTACCCCTGCTCCTATTTCTTGTGTTTTAGTCTTATAATTCCAGCAAATAAAGAGCGCAAGGGACTATTGACTCTTTATGCAATGTAAAATGTTGCGATTGCCACGACAACCACTACATTGGCAACTGTTGACATTTTATTGACCAGTAAAACTTCAGGCTCTTGCCTTTTTTATACCTGGGCACCATCTTGTTTTAAAATCCTCCCTCTAGTTTGTTCATCCACCATTTCCTAGTTGTCAGATCAAGTAAGCAATCCTATCTCCAGACCATTTTTTTTTTGTATCTATGAGTAGCTTTCCGTGGGCTTTGAAACTTGGGTTGACCCACATTCCATTCTCATTTCCCTCCAGGTGGTAAAGTCCTCTTGCCTCTGACTAGCACCTCATATCCAAGCTCGAGAAAATATGGAGAGTTTCACGTGTGAGCCGGCATTCTGTCAACCTTCTCACAGCTTGTTAAACTAATATCTTACACAACTGCAGTGCCAGATTTAAATCTGTCCTCCTTTCAGAATTGCATTTTCCTATTTTAAATTAAACTGAACAAATGTACTTGTGCCAAGATTTGCGATTTGGCCTTCACCGATTCCTTTCACAGCAAGCTTCAATGATGATGGGTTGTGTTAAAAGGAGACACGATATAATAACTAGAGATTTAAGCAAGATCTAATCAGATCGCCTATTTTTAATCTTCCAACCTTTAATATGTCCAGATATGAAGCAGAGCACTAAACCCTCCCCACACTCTGATAAGCTGGAACGGGTGACTATATCATGCTTTTTAAAAATTTGTACCTTTTTTTCATCATACTCATTAGAGGGTTAAACACAATTCGAATAGATCTTCACCAAGGTAGTCGATATAAAAGGTAAACAGCCTACAAATTCAATCTTACCTGAGGTCATGGGAGTGCTGGTTGAACTAGTGTGGGTTGCTATGGCAGCCAAATTGCTGCTACCTTTGGGAAAATGAGAGATTGAGGGAGAAACAGGAAACTCACTGGTACATTTGCTTTCATACTGTATATATCCACTGTTTCTGCAGTGCTGGGTTTTGTGCCTTTTTTTTTTGCTCCTTGGTTTTCAATATGTAATTTACTTCTGAGTATTCCTCACTGTAAAACCTCATGAGTCCTTCACTTGTCCTTAAAGCAGACGGACCAACAGGAAGCCACTTGCTCAGTTAAAAGGAATACTTTTCGAAGTATGGGGTATTTAATTCAAGCCATTTGCAACTTCCCAAAGACTCAGTGGTTGAGCCAAAGGTACTTTGCATACTTTGTGAAACTTAGATAGGCATTCTGGAAGCTACGCCTGTTTTCTATTTTTGACCAACAGAAATTTGGCTGAAAAAGAGAATCCTATTAATCTTACATAACAATGCAGTAGATTGGGAAGTATTTATCTTCACCGACTAATTATAAAAAGACCATATGACAGAAGATACATGAAATATTCATTCAATCTGAGAATTATAGTATCATTGCTCCACTATGCTGAATTTATGGCACTGTCAAAATTGCTAGTTTATCCAGAAGTGTGTTTTATCTATAAAAATATTATTTGATGTACTATCTTTTATAATAGTTAATACAACAGCCTCCCAGAATAATAGTCTAATATAACAACATCCCGTTTTCAAGCTTTAACTCTTACACTAGCCCAGTAGTTACTGTTAACACTGTTGGAATGGAAAGAATATTGAAGTAATTTTTGTGGCATCCTGATGCAAAATCACTTTGGAGAGATGGTCCAAATATTGATTCTGGTGGAAAATGTTTCCTTTAAAATATAGTCGTTATCTGTGTCCATCTTTCTCAGTATGCAGTCCCTTTGGATTCTTTTGCATGTCCACATACGCGTGATATTTGTCCCAGGGTAAGGCCTGTACGCTATCTTCCAGGCTGTTGCATGGTGCCATGCCCACAGCTTAGCAGGAATGTTGCTTGTGAAACTATATCCCAGGATTGTAAACAAGCAATGTAACTCAAAATTCCTCCTGAAGCTTTCTCTTCCCAATTTCAACAATCAACTATTTCCATGGCTGCAAACAGATGCTCATTAGTTGCACATGATTTTATCTGTGTTGCCTTCAGACCCTCAACTCTGGAATTCCCTCTCTAAAAATCTCCACCTCTCTACCTTGCTTTAAGACCCTCTTTTGACCAGAACTCTTTCCCAAGCTTCAGGCCATTTGCTCTGATGTCCCCTTGGTGGCTCAGTGTCCATTTCTGATGGACAACCCTCCTGTGAAGTACTGTGGGGATGCCTGGCTATGTTAAAGGTACCAATTAAAAGCAGATTGTTGCTGTTGTTGAGTGGGAAGTGAAGGGTTTCTGCTGTGAATAAATTGAAGATGAGTAAATAAGGAAGTAATTCCATTTCTTTCTAAGTGGTTTGCACAAGGGGCGTGAAAGTCTCTGAAGTACAATGCGACTAGACGGGCATATGAAGGAGATTAGATAAAGCTCGATGCTTTTAATGATCAGACTGCTGTATTAGATAACTAAGTATAAAAGACATAATGAGTCTGTGGGACCTTTCTATGCCATCTTTCAGACCCAAATCCTACTCTTTGGAGGCACCTGCCTATCTTGAGATTTAATTTGCTGCCTGTTTAACTAAAACCAAAATGACAATTTCACAGCTTGTGACCTTGAATGCACTTTTCATTTTAGGCCACAATGGCTTGTTCTAACAAATGGTGTGAAATCTTTGATGGGTGTGTAAAAAAAAAGCATCAAATATGTGTGCAGGTACATTTTGTTCCTCTTGCAGGCCAGCCCTATTAGCCCTTTTATCTCGCAGCTTGAAAGAACAATTTTCTCCTTACAATCGCACAGACATCAACCCAAGCACAGCATTAATCTAAGACTCATTCACTTGAACATTATATTTCCATTAACACAGCCACTCCAACCACTGATTGCCATTAGGAAGACATTTACTGGACTTTAAATGAAGGGTACTCTAATTCTCAATTTTTGAAATTCTATTGTTCTGCCCACATGCCTGTTGAATGTTAAAAGGAATCACTGCTGTTCAATGATCTGAAGTTTCACTTGAAATTCTGATGACAAAATTAAACGTAAAATCTCCTGTACTTCCCCTCAACATATTTTTCAAAACTGCAGCATCTGGCACTTGTCCTGTGGAAGGAGCAGACCAAGACCACGGTGGTGCAGTGGCCAGAAGAGGTGTCAGGAGACAACACTCTCAAGATTGTCCACTGCTTCGCATTACTGTATTCAAGATTTGGAAACGAGATTATCCTAAGGCCAGTTCGTCTTCAGATTTTACATACTTAGAAATGTTCTTTGTGCAGATTTTGTAGCTTTCTTGATCTCATTGCTCTGCCTTCAGATCAGATGAAGCTAATATCTTTGATCATATGAATCTCATCTGTTTGATCAGATAAAGCTAATATCTTTGATCATATTAAGCTCAACTGTTTGATCAGATAAAGCTAACTTCGCTGCACCCGTATGATTCCTGGGGGGGTGCAGGAAACAATTACAGCTGAAGCCTGATCAATGCTGATTGTCAAGAATTTCCATTCTTCAGTTTAGCTTGCATTGATCCAGATTCTACTGTATCAAACACTGTGATAAAAAAAAGGATGCTGGTCAAGCAGGATCTGAAGAGAGCAAGAGAAACGGAGCAAGTCGATGACCTTTCATTAGAACTGGAACAAATGATTGAAGGTCATTGACTGGAAATGTTAACTCGGATTCTCTCTCTACACCTGCTTTCCGGTTTCCAGCAACACGAGTATCTTGCCTTTATTGGAAAAGAATATTGCTTTATTTGGGGGCAAACTGAAGAATTGCAGTCTTATTGAAATCTTTAACACATCATGAACAAACTTACACTTTCTTAAATACCTCCATCTTTTCTAGCTCCAACGATTGGCCTTGGAGTAATCTCAAATATAAGTGGAACCATTTATAGAGGAATAAACCCATTGAAAGGTTGGTCAGAATGTGAGGGGCTTAAATGTGAAATGTAAACCAGAGCTATGCAGTACCAAAAGTGCAGTGCTTGCCTCTAGTGTCTAGTTGGTGAAACGGTTGAGGAGATGTTTGAGAGAGGTGTTGGGGTTATTGTGCACAGAAGGCCAGAAGACAGCCCAATTTTGAGGCAATGCTTGTGAGTTAAATAGGGGTAATACTCTCGAAGGGCAGAAGGTGGCAAAGGAAGGGTTTGGGCAGGCAAGGTGGAAGCAAAATGATGAGCCCTGTCAATGTTGGGGACTGCAGAGACCTCAAAGCCACATGCAATAAGGAGATGACCTGCATGGGTGAGGGAATGGATATGAAGGGATATGAAGGGTTAGGTTGAGGGGAGCCAGCAGACTATGAGGAAGTTGATATTTTGGCGAGGTAATTCAGGTGTAGATTAAAGTCATTGAGACAGAGGAACTGCTCAATGCAGAGAGTGAGACAAGAAGCAAGAGATTCCACCGAGAAGGTAAATTAGGGGTTGTGGTGCAAGCAAGGAGAATCTTAAAGGCAAATGGGAGGGGTGGCAGAGGGACAGCTTCCTGACTTTAGAAAGGAGCAAAGGTTAGTGTCACATCACGACCATGGTTATTTGGATAGGGGACATAATGGAATATGAAGCCAAATAGAGTGGCCTCAATGAGGGGAAGGAGTCACCAGTAATATGTTTCTGTCAAGCCGCAGATGCCAATTTGTTCCTCATGGAACAGCTCGTGTGTAGGGAAGACCTGGGTATATCCCAGGGCTGTTATCAAATCAGAAACATCATTGTTTGGTAGTCTGACATGTAGGAATGAGAGAATCACCAAAGGCAGGCTTGGAACAGAACACTGAATTGACCAATTTGTGATATGTTACAAGCTATTACTGGCAATCCGGTTACATCATCACAGGACGGCCTTGAAGCCTTTTAGGTTCTTAAATGTGAAGTGGCTGAAGCACTTCAGCAATAAAGAGGAGCTGTACAGTACCATCAGGTCAGAGCTTGCCTCTAGTGTCAAGATAATGCCAAAATCAGACCGAAGGCATTACCTGTAACAGTGGCTTCTAATGCAATCTGCTTTCTCAAGTGCCGGTTTGGTGAGAATGACCGCTCTAGCAGAATGTGGCTTGAAGAGAATCAGAGGCATACAGCTGCCTGCCAACCACCCCTCCCCCCACCCCCAACAACCCCAACCCCAACCCCAACCCCAACCCCAACCCAGCTGTAAAGAGGGCACAAAAACATTCATGTTCTAGTTCAAATGACACTGTCACAGATGAAGTTGGCGGAACTAGAAAAGCTAATGAAACCCAATTTGATGCAAGCTAGAACGACATAAACCTCTGTGGTGCAATAATCGGGGTCAGACGCTATGGGCAGAAATTTTCACTCAGCGGGCAGGCACACGAGCCCGACCCGCTCAAGGGTGAAATGACGCATGTTGACGTCGGTACTCCCCCCCGACCCCCAAGTCGCGCGATAGTTCAGTCGGCAGGTGAGCTGTGAGGAGGATGCAGAGATGCTTCAGTGTGACTTGGACAAGTTGAGTGAGTGGGAAAATGCTTGGCAGGTGCAATATAATGTGGATAAATCCACTTTGGTAGCAAAAACAGGAAGGCAGATTATTATCTGAATGGCTATAAATTGAGAGAGGGGAATGTGCAATGAGACCTGGGTGTCCTCATGCACCAGTCGCTGAAGGTAAGCATGCAGGTGCAGCAGGCGTTAAAGAAGGCAAATGGTATGTTGGCCTTCATAGCGAGAGGATTCGAGTACAGGAGCAGGGATGTCTTGCTGTAATTGTACAGGGCCTTGGTGAGACCACACCTGGAATATTGTGTGCAGTTTTGGTCTCCTTATCTGAGGAAGGATGTTCTTGCTATAGAGGGAGTGCAGCGAAGGTTTACCAGACTGATTCCTGGGATGGCGGGACTGACATAAGAGGAGAGATTGAGTCGGTTAGGATTATATTCACCTGAGTTCAGAAGAATGAGTGGGGATCTCATAGAACCCTATAAAATTCTAACAGGACTGGACAGGGTAGATGCAGGAAGGATGTTCCCGATGGTTGGGGGAGTCCAGAACCAGGGGTCACAGTCTGAGGATATGGGGTAGACCATTTAGGACTGAGGTGAGGAGAAATTTCTTCACCCAGAGAGTGATGAGCCTGTGGAATTCGTTACCACAGAAAGTAGTTGAGGCCAAAACATTGTATGTTTCCAAGAAGGAGTTAGATATAGCTCTTGGGGTGAAAGGGGTCAAAGGATATGGGGAGAAAGTAGGAGCAGGCTATTGAGTTGGATGATCAGCTATGACCATAATGAATGGCGGAGTAGTCTCGAAGGGCTGAATGGCCTACTCCTGCTCCTGGTTTCTATGTTTCTAGGGACAGAATTTTACGTCCCTGGTTTGGTGGGGATGGGGCTGTAAAATGCGGCGAGACATTCTAAACCCCATTGACTTCAGCGGGAAGGTAAAATCCCACTGCCGTAAAATTCTGCCCCATGTTTCTTTGATTAAAAGGCCTGTTAAGACCATTAAATAATCAACGAAGCTCCATTTTGTCGCTCCCCTTCCAACCTAACAGTTGGTGGGGCAGGCGAAAAGGTCAAGCAGCCTTTGTATTTTTTTGGAAACCTCACCCACGGGCGGGATGAGGTTTCCAAAAGCAAATAAAAATAAAATAAAAGTTTTGCAATTGAATTGATAACATGTCCCTGCTCATGGTACAGAGTCACATGAGGGGACGTGTCTTATTACATCTTTATTTTCATTTCGTTTTATATCTCTTCATCTTCTGGAGGCAGCTCTGTGTCTCAGGGAGATTATGCAGCGCTCAGCTAATCAGCTGGGCCCACTCGCACTCCTCCCCTGCCAGGCTGCACAGGCAGTGCTGAGCGCCGCTGCTCGTGTCTCACGCTGGGCAGGCCTTAATCGGCCCGCTAGTGTGAAATCGCGGTGCGGTGCCGATTACTTACTGGCCGCCCCCGCCCAGGGCAAAATCTGCCCAATGTGTTCGTGGTGCTACCTTTGTCAATGACAAGGTTAAATTCTTGTAATGATGAACTGAACATTTCTTGCGTAACTACATAGCAAGTAGAATCTACAGCACAGAAACAACTCACTCAGTGCTGGTGCATAGCTGCACTTGGGTTCACAGCTGTTCTCTTCGTTTAACCCCAATCACTTTCTCGCTCATGTACTTCCTTGCTCATTCCTCAATGCATCTACTCATCTCAACTACTCCTCGTGGCAATGAGTTCCACAATCTGACCACTCTTTGAGTGCAAAAGTTTCTCCGCAATTCCACATTTTATTTTTTAGTGACTATCATGAGCTTCAATAAATAAGCCGCCATGACGCAGAGACCCTCAATAGAGTCACACAGTGGCCACAACGTAATAACACAGATGAGAGCTGCACAAATGCTGGGTCTGGTAAACCCAACTAGGCAATGAAGACCAGGTTAAGGGAGACAGTGGTGTAAATGCTAATGTCACTGGGCTAGTAATCCAGAGGTCTAGAATAATGCTCTGGGGACACAGGTTACAATGGCAATTGGGAGAATTTAAATTCAATTAATTAATATTAAAAAGAACACTGGAAGCTAACCTCAGTAATGGTGATCATGAAACTATCACTGATTGTTGTAAAGAATCATCTGGTTCACTAATGCCCTTTATGGAAGGAAATCTGCCACCCTCACCTTGTCTGGCTTATATGGTCGTACAGTTTCATTCACCTACAAGCAGAAGCATCATGGGGCATGGGGAGAGCACAGGAGCACGAGATAGAGGATCAGCCATGATCATGTCGAATGGCGGAGCAGGCTCAAGGTGTCAAACGACCTGCTCCTGCTGCTATTTTCCAGGTTTCTATGAGAGAAGGGTGGATTAACAGTAGTGAATTCCTGATTTGAAAGCTGGGAAAGTTCTTGCAAGAGGCAATCGCCCTTCACCTGCTTCGGAATGTTATCACTCAGTCCTCCCATAAAGGGACTTCAGAACAAATCACAGAATCACCCACATGGTCTTCAACAGTTGTCTGGAGCAGCGTAAGGACTTTGGTCCAATTTTTAATGGGCCAAACCTTGTGATTTGATCAGCTGATTTCATCAGGGCAAATCCCCGTCCAACTTAAAGTACCCGGAAAGTCTTAATCCCAATTGTCAACAAAATGATGAATTTGATAAAATGGGTGTTAACGAAGTGTTTTCCAAATCTTTTGCCATCAACAATGCAGCCACACCAGAGTGGTGCCTCTTTGAGATATTGATCATGTGTGATAATGCAATAGGAATCCCAGGTGTAGATGTTCATGCATGCTTCTGCACATTTGGGAAGCTCTTCAGTTTGAGTTATAGAATCATAGAGTCACAGAGGTCTACAGTACAGAAAAAGGCCCTTCGGCCCATCGAGTCTGCGCTGGTCAAACAAGAACCTAACTATTCTAATCCCATTTTCCAGCACTAGGCCCATAGCCTTGAATGCCATGGCATCGCAAGTGCACATCCAAATACTTCTTAAATGTAATGAGGGTTTCTGCTTCTACCACCCTTTCAGGCAGTGAGTTCCAGATTCCCACCACCCTCTGGGTGAAAAAAATTCTTCCTCACGTCCATGAAGTTCTCTATGAACTTCAAAGAATACTGCAAAGAACAATTGTGTGTAAGACCTTGCTTCCATATGACTGTGCTCTTTGAGGTGCACCTCCCTGCCAACTAATTTACTGCAACAGACACAGTCTTATCATAAATCTGAAGAAAGCAGAAGTCTTGCACTTTTTACATTATTTCATGGGATGTGGGCGTCTGGGGCTTGGCCAACATTTGTTGCTCATCTCTAATTGCCCTTGAGAAGGGGAGGTGGTGGCGTAGTGGTATCATTGCTGGACTAGTAATCCAGAGATCCAGGGTAATGCTCTGGGGACCCAGATTTGAATCCCGCCCTGGCAGATGGTGACATTTGAATTTGGAAATAAAATTAAAAACCCATCTGGTTCACTGAGACCATTATCCTTACCCGGTCTGGCCTACACATGACTCCAGACCCACAGCAATGTTGGTTGACTCTTAAATGCATCCTGAAATGGCCTAGCGAGCCAAGCCACTCAGTTGTAACAAACTCCTACAAAGATGCAAAAAAGGAATGAAACCAGACGGACCACCCAGCATCAACCTAGACACTGGAAATGACGATGGCTGTCACAGCCCTGTTGATCTTGCAAAGTCCTCCTTACTAACATCTGGGGGCTAGTGCCAAAATTGAGAGAGCTGTCTCAGTGACTAGTCAAGCAACAACCTGACATCCTCACAGAATCAAGCCTAATCAGATCATATCCCAGACACCACCATCACCATCCCTGGGTATGTCCTATCCTACCAGCAGGACAGACCCAGCAGAGGTGGTATACAATCAGGACGCAGTCGCCCAAGGAGTCCTCAACATTGACTCCAGACCCCATGAAGTCTCAGGGCATCAGGTCAAACACGGGCAAAGAAACCTCCTGCTGATTATTATGTACCTCCCTCAGCTGATGAATCAATGCTTCTCCATGTTGAGCATCACTTGGGGGAAGCACTGAGGGTGGCAAGGGTGCAGAATGTACTCTGGGTGGGAACGTCAATATCCATCACCAAGAGTGGCTCCACTACTGACCGAGCTGGTCGAGCCCTAAATGACCAAGCTGGGTCTGCAGCAGTGATGAGGGAAAAACATACTTGCCATCAACCTGCCTGCTGCAGATGCATCTGTCCATGACAGTATCGGTAGGAGTGACCACTGCACAGTCATCGTGGAGACTGAGTCCTGCCTTCACATTGAGGGTAACTCCATCATGTTTTGTGGCACTACCATCGTGCTAAATGGGATAGATTTCAAACAGATATAGCAACTCAAGACTGGGTATCCATGAGGCACTGTGGGTCATCAGCAGCAGAATTGTACTCAAACACAATCTGTAACCTCATGGCCCAGCATATCTCCCACTCTACCATTACCATCAAGCCAGCGAATCAACCCTGGTCAAATGAAGTGTGCAGGAGGGCATGCCAGGAGCAGCACCAGGCATACCTAAAAATGAAGTATCAACCTGGTGAAGCTATAACACAGGACTACATGCCAAACAGCATAAGCAGCAAGTGATAGACAGAGCTCAGCGATTCCACAACCAACAGATCAGAGCTAAGCTCTGCAGTCCTGCCACATCCAGTCATAGACAATCAAACAACTAACTCACTGGAGGAGGTGGATCCACAAATATCCCCATCCTCAATGATGGAGGAGCCCAGCACATCAGTGCAAAAGATAAGGCTGAAGCATTTGCAACAATCTTCAGCCAGAAGTGCCGAGTGGATGATCCATCTCAGCCTACTCTGGAGATCCCCAGCATCACAGATGCCAGTCTTCAGCCAATTCGATTCACTCCACATGATATCAAGAAATGGCTGAAGGCACTAGATACTGCAAAGGCTATGGGCCCTGACAATATTCCAGCAATAGTACTGAAGACTTGTGCTCCAGAATTTGCTGCCCCCCTAGCTAAGCTGTTCCAGTACAGCTACAACACTGGCATCTACCCGGCTATGTGGAAAATTGCCCAGGTATGTCCTGTACACAAAAAGCTGGACAAATCCAACCCGGACCAATTACCACCCCATCAGCCTACTCTCCATCATCAGTAAAGTAATGGAAGAGGTCATCAACAGTGCTATCAAGCGGCACTTGTTTAGCAATAACCTGCTCACTGATGCCCAGTTTGGGTTCTGCCAGGGCCACTCAGCTCCTGACCTCATTACAGCCTTGGTTCAAACATGGACAAACGAGCTGAACTCCCGAGGTGAGGTGAGAGTGACTGCCCTTGACATCAAGGCCACATTTGACCGAGTGTGGCATCAAGGAGCCCTAGCAAAACTGGAGCCAATGGGAATCGGGGGGAAAACTCTCCACTGTTTGGAGTCATATCCAGCACAAAGGAAGATGGTTGCGGTTGTTGGAGATCAGTCATCTCAGTTCCAGGACATCACTGCAGGAGTTCCTCAAGGTAGTGTTCTCAGCCCAACCATCTTCAGCTGCTTCACCAGTGACCTTCCTTCCATCATAAGGTCAGAAGTGGGGATGTTCGCTGATGATTGCACAATGTTCAGCACCATTTGCGACTCCTCAGATACTGAAGCAGTCCATGTCCAAATGCAGCAAGACCTGGACAATATTCAGGCTTGGGCTGACAAGTGGTAAGTAACATTCATGCCACACAAGTGCCAGGCAATGACCATTTCCAACAAGAGAGAATCCAACCATCACCCCTTGGTGTTCAATGGTATTACCATCACTGAATCCCTCACTATCAACATCCTGGGGGTTACCATTCACCAGAAGCTGAACTGGACTAGGCATATAAATACTGTGGCTATAAGAGCAGGTCAGAAGCTAGGAATCCTGCAATGAGTAACTCACCTCCTGACTCCCCGAAGCCTGTCCACCATCTCCAAGGCACAAGTCAGGAGTGTGATGGAATACTCCCCACTTGCTTGGATGAGTGCAGCTCCCACAACAGTCAAGAAGCTCGACACTGTCCAGGACAAAGCAGATTGGCACTCCATCCACAAACATTCACTCCCTCCACCACTAGCACTTAGTAGCAGCTGTGTGTACCATCTGCAAGATGCACTGCAGGAATTCACCAAGGCTCCTTAGGCAGCACCTTCCAAACCCACGACCATTATCACCTAGAAGGACAAGGGCAGCAGATAGATGGGAGCACCACCACCTGGAAGTTCCCCTCCAAGTCAGTCACCATCCTGTCTTGGAAATATATCGCTGTTCCTTGACTGTCACTGAGTCAAAATCCTGGAACTCCCTCCCTAACAGCACTGTGGGTGTACCTACACCACATGGACTGCAGCAGTTCAAGAAGGCAGCTCACCATCACCTTCTCAAGGGCCACTAGGGATGGGCAATAAATGCTGGCCCAGCCAGCGAAGCCCACATCCCGTGAATGAATTAAACAAAAGATGGTGTTGAGTTGCCTCAGTCATCCCAAAAACCAATCCAACCATCACTATTGGGAGTAGTATAGTAAATATCGGGACTCAGTTCACTTACCTGAGTATCTTGTTGTCAAATAATGGATTCATGGACAGTAAAATGTCAGCCAATCACCTTCCAATTGCAGCATTCTGTTTATATAAGAACATAAGAAATAGGAGCAGGAGTAGGCCTTTCAGCCCCTCGAGCCTGTTCACCATTCAACTATATCATGGCTGATCATCTCCCTCAGTGTCATTTCCCTGCACAATCCCCATATCCCTTGTAATATTGAGAAATCTATTGTTCTCTACCTTGAACGCCCTCTGAACCTCCACAGCCCTCCGAATTCCAAAGATTCATCACCCTCTGCAAATCCAAGCCACTGTAACTAACTCCACAAAGCAGAAATCACAATGTTATACTTCCTTTCTGTAACCTGATGCAGAAGGAGCGGAGATTCTGGATGGTGCTTCCCAAGCCCGTTCTGCATCAGTACCGGTGTTTGTACTGAGACCGAATGGAGGGAGTAAGGGGTTTGCATTTCTCCATGGTGGAAGTATCACATTCATATACATTTGGGGACATTCCGAGGGTACGTTTGGAAACTGGTCATGGTGCCGATGCTGTGGTGTGGAGCAGAGGGTCAGGAACCACAGCACCCCATAAAATCCAGCCAATTAACTCTGTTCCTGTCTCCACGCATGCTGCCAAGACCTGCTGGGTATTTCCAGCACTTTCTGTTTTTATTTCAGATTTCCATCATCTGCAGGATTTTGCTTTTGACTCTTACTCAGTTGACTCGGTTCGGCCCCTGACACTGCTTGTACCCACTTTGATCCCTCTCATCAGTGCTGCCCCTGGTTAATGAGACACGGTAGTCTGGAGTTTTCAATTGACATTACATCAGCACCTGTGGATGGAATACCACTGCCATTAAAATAACACCGAGTGGCAAATCTGCTCCACAGACTCGGGGTTCCAATGTTCATGGTCTCCAACAAGAAGGTAAAGCTTTGAAAAACATGAGCCTAAAGCTTAGTTCCCTGCTCCCACTCCAGGTCTGACTGCTACCGTTTTTAGTTGGAGCTTTCCTTTGGATGGCCCTGATGCTGCCTTGCTTCAGGTGGTAATGTTAACAGGAAACAAGCCAGTTAGTGAAGCAGAGACCAAGACACAGAGCTTTTCTTTATTGAGAGGGCTTATTGACTTGCTCAATCTCACAGCTCTCCTCCCATTCAACCCAGTGTCCCAGCTATCCCCTATTCAGACGGAGCTTTTCTTTACTGAGAGAACTTGTTGATTTGTTCAGTCTCACAGCTCTCCTCCCATTCAACCCAGTGTCCCAGCTATCCCCTATTCAGGTGGAGCTTTTCTTTACTGAGAGAGCTTGTTGATTTGTTCAGTCTCACAGCTCTCCTCCCACTCAACCCAGTGTCCCAGCTATCCCCTATTCAGGTGGAGCTTTTCTTTACTGAGAGAACTTGTTGATTTGTTCAGTCTCACAGCTCTCCTCCCATTCAACCCAGTGTCCCAGCTATCCCCTATTCAGACGGAGCTTTTCTTTACTGAGAGAGCTTGTTGATTTGTTCAGTCTCACAGCTCTCCTCCCACTCAACCCAGTGTCCCAGCTATCCCCTATTCAGGTGGAGCTTTTCTTTACTGAGAGAACTTGTTGATTTGTTCAGTCTCACAGCTCTCCTCCCATTCAACCCAGTGTCCCAGCTATCCCCTATTCAGGTGGAGCTTTTCTTTATTGAGAGAACTTGTTGATTTGTTCAGTCTCACAGCTCTCTTCCCACTCAACCCAGTGTCCCAGCTATCCCCTATTCAGATGGAGCTTTTCTTTACTGAGAGAGCTTGTTGATTTGTTCAGTCTCACAGCTCTCCTCCCATTCAACCCAGTGTCCCAGCTATCCCCTATTCAGGCGGAGCTTTTCTTTACTGAGAGAGCTTGTTGATTTGTTCAGTCTCACAGCTCTCCTCCCATTCAACCCAGTGTCCCAGCTATCCCCTATTCAGACGGAGCTTTTCTTTACTGAGAGAGCTTGTTGATTTGTTCAGTCTCACAGCTCTCCTCCTACTCAATCCAGCATCCCAGTTACACTATTTACATGTGCTCAAAGACAATTAATACCCATCACCTGTTTCTCTTAACCTTAACAATGTAATTTGACAAGACATTAACGGGGCAAATTCACTTGTAATGTGCAAAATGGGGTCAAATGGTAAAGCATGTGCCACACAAGGACTGCATATTAGTGCTTAGGCAGATGGTTACAAACTCTTCAATTTTTGGAGGTTCCAGGGCGATGATGGAGGGTTGGCAATGCTAACCAGGCATAGCTCAACCTGACCAGCAGCCCTTAAAGGACCAGAGCAGGCTCCTCATAGAACCGAGAAAAGTGAACTCCTCTTCACTGCCTTTTTGGGATTAAGAGGAAATGCAATGTTCATCTGGCCACCCTAAGCTTTTCTCACCCGCTGCTTAGCCCCTCCATGTGCCCCCTACTGTGATTGTCTGCCCTCCCCTTTAGGCATCCAACTAGAAGCCACTGTGTCATCTGCACCTCGTTGTGCGGGACTTGCTTTTGGCTGCTAGTTCAGAGTGATCACCGCGTACCAGGCTCATTGAGATGAGACCTGCTTATCCAAATAACTTGGCCTCTTGGTGTGGTCATCAGCCAGATGACCACATCCAGCCTCCCGCCTGATACCCACCCGATGTTAAAATCACTTCCTTGTTCAAAATGAAATCAGTGGCAGTCGTACGCTGGATTAATGAGAACCAATAGTGCGTACGCTCGTAGTTAATGAAATTATTTAAAATTTAAGCTCATGGATGATGAGGACCAGAGGCAGCAGTGTTTGCGATTAATGAGAACCAATGATACTTCCAATCTTTGGCTAATGGATCAATGCGACACCTATTCACAATAATGAGGAGCATGTGCAGCACTAATCTAAGGTACAATAGCTGCACTTACAGCATTTCAACTGAAGTGAGGGTAGAGAGCCCAGGTTAAGTTAATACGAAGTGAGGGAAGGCAATGTTCTGCTTATTTTCATCAAAACACCAGCATTCAGCGTTGTTTAACGAACTCTGCCTACATTCGATTTCTAATGGTTGAGAAAACCTTTTAATCCACGTATTTATACAGACACCAGAAAAATCAGGGAAAAATGGGCAAAAAACATCCTTTAGGGAAGGAAATCTGTCATTCCTTACCTGGTCTGGCCTACATGTGACTCCAGACCCACAGCAATGTGGTTGACTGTTAAAAATGCCCTCTGAACAAGGGCAGTTAGGAATGGGCAATAACTGCTTCCCAGCCAGTGACACCCACATCCCAGGAACAAATTTAAAAAAACAGGGTTACTTTCCTTCACTATATGTGGTGCTATGAATATTCAAATAATATAGTATAATTTTTTTTGTGCTTCTATTAGTTGAAATCGTATTACAGTTTAAGGGTAAAAGAGTCACTTACAGCACAGAAGAAGACCATTCAGCCCATTTAGTCTATGCCAGGTCTCCATTGAGCAATCCAGTTAGTCCCATTCCGCCCCCCCCCGCCCCCACCCGTTCTATCCCTATAGCTGTGCAAGTGGCCATTGGTTTCCTTCTGAAATCATTCATTGTCTCTGCTTCCACCACCCTTTCCAGTTCCAACCTTTCTCTTCCTGCATCATTTGGCTAAAACGTCAAATCTCTGTCCCTGCCTCCTTGTACCATCAGCTAAGGGGAGCAGTTTTTCTTAGCCCACCTTCTCCAAGCCTGTCATGATCTTGGGCACCCCTATCAAACGTTCCCTCAATCTCCTTTGATCCAAGGAGAACATCTCTAGTCTCTCCAACCGAACTTTGTAGCTAAAATCCCTCATCTCTGGAACCATTCTGGTAAATCCCCTCCGCACCCTCACAGTGACCCTCACATTCTCCCTAAAGTGTGGTGAATTGTCATAAATTCCAATACGAAGCAAAGGAGGCTTGTGCTTAATTTGTTTATATTTCACACTGCTTAATCAATCAACGCGATTCACATGTTACCGGGACAGCCCAGAAGGGAAAAAAAAACAGTAAAAAACTGGGAAGTAAGAGTACTGGTCCAGACTGGTCTCGTATACCTTAAAATGGAACACCAGTAAAACCGGGAAATAAGAGGACTGGCCTGAGCTGTGTTTTTTCCCGTTGGGGAGGTTTCTCCTCTTGTTCTAGTGCCGGCTTCTCAGCATTCTTACAGCTCGACGTGAAGTGGCATTCTGAAAGCCCTCACAACAGGAGAGCACAGAGTGAAGCTGACAGCGGTCAGTGAAAGCCATGGAACATGTCCGAGCTGCCACCAGAAACTTCGTCCTGGGCTCTCCCCTGCTGGATTCATGCAGCTGACCAACTGCATGGCCCCTGGACTGTGCAGGAAGTCCCATCACAGGTTGGAGCTGGGGCACTTTGGATTCTGCTGTGCTGGAATAAATGGAAATATCATTTTGGAAAGTAACTGGTACTGTGGCTGAAAGGTGATAGTTGTAATGTTAGAAGGCATGCAGGTTTGTAAGCCGTGACCCTCTAACTTTCTCTTATTGTGTGCAGCCTGCTCGTTTTAATCCTTTAATTTTTTTTTGCACAGACTTTCAGCAACTGCACACATGTGTTGCCTATAAAATTAGACACATTACACGCTGCTGTTCAGAGAGATTTGGCTGTCCTTGTGTTATGACCGATGCAGTTGGTAAACTTGAGTTATTTAAAAATCCTGGAGAGAAACTTTAAACAACTGTCATAACCTATAATTTTAAGTGTTATGTTTGAGATGCAGCTCTAAATTCAGGAATCAGACCACCTGTTCTCGAGGTTTTAAATTAAACTAAAGGAAACATTTTATTAATTTACACAGGTTAAAATATATATACTCATGGCTACAAATTACTACCATCATAACTTTTAACAAATTCCCAAACTAATCTCCATGAAGACAACAGCAGCCCATAGACCTAACCAGACACCAGGCAAAGCATTTTCACCTTATGAGTTCAAAATAAGGTTCTTTTCACTTTGGTTCCTGTGGAGACAGTTGGAGTCTTACAGCTGCTTTTGATCTAACATTGCCTCTGTTCTGCACACCTGAAAACTGCTAATGTTATACATGCCACTGCCCGTTGAATGTTGATACTCATTATATCAACAACCTCTGAACTAACCCTCTCCAACAATAAAACCCCTTTCATAATACCAATTTTATTAGTAATATAAACATATTGTTTGGTAGCTGCTGGATAGACGTCAGTTTTCACCCCACTTCTTGAATGCTCTATTCAAAAAAGGCAAATACACCCTATCTCTCTTACATATCAAAACTAGTACACAGCAAAGCATCCAGACAGTGGTAGGTATAACAAGACAATCATTTCGGGTGGGCAGGGAGAGGCAATGTCAGATCAAAAGGCAGCTGTAAGCCTCCAACTGGTTCCATAGGAATTTTGAATTCATAAGGTGAAAATGCTTTACCTGGTGTCTGGTTAAGTCTATGGGCTGCTGTTGCCTTAATGGAGATTAGTCTGGGAATTTGTTAACAGTTATGATATTAGTAATTTGTAGCCATGTATATATATTTTGACCTGTGTAAATTAATAAAATGTTTCCTTTAGCTTAATGTAAACCTCAAGAACAGGTGGTCTGATTCCTGAATTTAGAGTCGCATCTCAAACATAACACTTCAAATAACACTTAATCCAATTAAGACTCACCCACAGACTAAACCTCTATTCTAAAAGAAAATATTTTTCCAATAATATCATATACATTAACAGCTTGATGACACCTCGTACATGGAACTCAGGAAGTTAACGTGCAGGTACGGCAAGTGATGAGGAAGGCAAGTTATGTGCGGTTCTCTGTTGGAAGGAGGTTGGAGTTTGTAAGGGCGTCTTGCTGTAATTCTACCGCACTTTGTTACAACCTCACGTGGGGCAGAATTCTTCATCCCGCACTGTCACGATCTTTTGGCCAGCGAGCAGGCACAGAGGTGGCAGTGAGCCCACTGATAATTAAGAGACCTAATAAGGCCCTTAAGTAGTTAATTAAGTTGCATTTTTCACTGCCCATTCACTCAACCATTCAGCCGGCGGGTGGGCAAATAGGCCAAGCGGCCTTTGCATTTTTAATGAAACCTCATCCACTGGCAGGATGAGGTTTCCAGCAATTACTGAAAAAAAACAATAACTTTTTTTTAAACATCCTTCTTTACGTGTCCCTCTTCATGTGACTGAACCACGTGTGGGGACGTGTTTACATGATATGTAAAAACTTTATTTTCCATCGTATGATCCTTCAGCTCCCTGAGGCAGTTCTGTGTCTTCAGGGAGCTGTCGGTGTGCATTCCCCCCCACCCCCGCACACATACACAGACTTCCGCACTCACCCTCCTCCAGCCCCCCACCTCACACCCCGGCAGCGCTGAGGCTCTTAGAGCCTGTTTCACGCTGACTGGCTGTTAATTAGGGCCCGATCGCGGGTGGGGGTCAGTCTTGCGGCCATACTCAGGGCCTGCCCACCCAATGGAGTGGGGTGGGGGGGGGCGGATCATGCCCCTGGAATAATGGGCACAATTTGAGGGAGGATTTTCCCTGTGGGCCTCAGGACCCCGTGGTCAGGTTCAATTGGAGGTCAAAAATCCAGAAGGCTGTGATTCCCCCTGAACTGACCAATCAGTAGGCAGAGGGTCGGCTTACTGTCCAATCAGGGACGGCTGATGGGCTTTCAAAGCCGGGAGGCTCACATGGAAGAAGCAGAAGCTGGTCTTTCGTGGTAAGTGAGGGAGAGGGCACCCCAAGATTGCGGCAACCCCCCCCACCGCACCCCACCCCCCCCCCCCCACCCCACCAACATTTTTAGCTTTGAAATAACAAAAGGCCTTTGCCTTTGGCCCGCCATTGTTGGGGGGGGGAGGGGGGGTTCCTCCCCACAGTGCGGACTTCAGCTGAAGCCAGGCAGACAGGCAGGGAGGGCCTGTAATCAGGGTCTGGGTCACTGCCGCCCACTCCCACTCCCCCCGCCCCCCCCAAAGCCTGCCTCCGGGTGGCTGCCTCCAGGCGGATGCGCTCCCCTAGGGAGGCGAGGGCTTGGTGGTATTGTCACTGGACAATGATTAATGCTCTGGGGGCCCAGGTTCGAACTCCACCATGGGTAGATGGTGAAATTTGAACCCAATAAAAGTCTGGAATTAAGATTGCAAAACCATTGCCGATTGTCGTAAAAACCCATCTGGTTCACTAATGTCCTACAGGGAGGGAACCCTGCCGTCCCTACCTGGTCTGGCCTACATGTGACTCTGGACCCACAGCGACGTGGTTGGCTCTTAAATGCCCTCTGAACAAAGGCAGTTAGGAAAGGGCAGTAAATGCTGACCTAGCCAGCGACGCCCACATCCCATGAACGAACTTAAAAAAAAAACCATCCGGAGGCCTGGAAAATTCCAGTTGGCCTCTGATGAGGCCTTAACAGGCCATTAATGGGGTGAATTGGCCGCCCAACTCTTGTGGGGAGGTGGCACTGCTGCTCATGTCCATCACCACACCTCTGGAAAAATGGCCCAGGGTGGGTTGGAATTGGGGAACTGGAATGCCGGCTAACGGCGCTCTCTGCCCGCCCCATATTAGGCCCAAAACTTCTGCCCCTGGTAAGGAAAGATATACTTGCTTTAGAGGCAGTGCAACAGAGGTTCACTAGAGTGATACCTGGGAGGCAGAGTGGTCAGGTGATGAGAGATTGAGTAGAATGGGCCTATACTCTCTGGAGTTTAGAAGACTAGGAGGTCATTTCATTGAAACATTAGGCTCTGAGACCTATTGACTGGGGAGATGCTGTGAGGCTGTTCCCCCCGGCTAGTGAGTCTAGAACTGGGGACATATTTGCAGGATAAGCAGTTGGCCATTTAGGACTGAGATGAGGAGAAATCCCTTCACTCAAGCAATTGTGAGTTTTTTTTTGGAATTCTCAACCCTGAGGGCTGTAGGAGTTCAGTCATTAACATCCAGGAGTTAGGAGGAGGCCAGTCGGCCCCTCAAGCCCATTCTGCCATTTGATAAGATCGTGGCTGATCCGATTGTGACCCCGACTTTACTGTCCCATCTACCCTCTATACCTTTTGACTTCCTTACATCTGGTACATTCAAGGCTGCAATCATTAGATTTTTGGTTTCTAAGAGAACTAGGGGATATGCAAATCAGGCAGGAAATTGATGTTTAGGTCAAGGACCCACCATGATCTTATTACATAGTGAAACAGACTCAAGACGCTGGATGGTCTGCTCCTGAGCAGTCTGCATGGTACTTTCCAGGTGGCTGTGTGGCTGTGCAACTCAGGGGGAAAGCCGGTAAAGTTATATGGATAGTTTCGAATTTCACATAATTAACTTTGTGGACCGGCAAGAAGCATTCCGGAACTTTAGAGGTTTAGCAGGAATTAATCTATACATTTGTCTTTAGTGAGAAATGATTTAAAGACCTTTTCTCACAGAACTGTTTAATATATCCCTTGAAGTGTAATCAAGTGTAATTTCGTTCTTAAAAAAATGCAATTATTCAATGTTCATCTTAATTTTATGTTTCAATTGCTCCCATTGTAAAAATCCCTTTCATGGATTGAAGTCGTGCTAATACAAGTGTCTGCTTAAACATTTCCATGCAGTGCCAGTAGGGTAGCTTAAACCATTTATACCCCTAACAGTCCTAATGTTATTTTATCTATGACTTTTTAGCTTTGTAAGTTTTCATGTTAAAAGATTGCTCAATTGCTGAAATTTGCTAATTCATGAATTTCCTTGTTTCTGGTAAGATCTCCTTTATATTCTGAAGTGTTATAATAATGTCATTAGCCGCAATGATGTAAGCAGGTATTACCCAACCCTTACAGTAAAACTACATCTCAGCTGCACATTTTAATAGCAACGCTGGCATAATTTGGTCCAATTGCATTAAAAATTGAATAATAATTCAGTAATAGTGAGCACAGTATTTGTCATTTAAGATTAAATTGATGCCTTAATTAATATGCAACATTAGGGTAATTTTGACTGGGTCGATTTTAGGAGGATTACATTCATGTGAAATACTTTGGGACATTTTCTTTCCTTAAAGATGCTATATAAATGCAAGTTGCTGCTGGTGATGGTGTCTGATGGGTGATATTGACTCTGCTGCCCATTTTACACCTCTTCTGGTTAAATGAAAACTGGGCAAGATGTACAACGGCCGGCTGATTAGGTATCATTCATTTTGCACCAAGTCAAAAGTACTCCCATTGTCTACTGAGCTGGTAAAGAAAGAGGTACAATCAGTGACTCGGTTACACTTTCACTGGTTGTGCTACTGCAAGAAAACAAAGAGATTCCTGTACAAAAAACATTGGCTCCAACATGACCTGTTGCACCATCGTGGCCTGGGCACTGAGTGATCCAGATCTTCCTGAAAGGGGATAGTCAACCTTTCCTTTTGGCGGTATTTACTGATTTCAAATGGTCCAGGTGAAAGGTGAGAGGTGAAAGGTAATAGAAGCGAGTCTCCACCTGGTTTATTCATGAGGCAACATATCAGTGTTGAAACTTATTTGACATGTTGTGTGGTGAGGTTAAGGCAAACACCTTTCGATAAATAGTGAAGAGCGCACTCTGGTTCATTAATAGGATCTTTGGTTGCTTGTTTTGTAACTGGGAGTATCCATTGACCAATTAGGTCATTGAAAAGAAAGCAAAGCGGGAGTACTGAAACCACAAGGCCTGAGACAGGCGGTGCAACAAACAGTCGGCGTTGTTTTAAGTGGGACGTCTATCTTTTATTTATCACAGTTTTGACAAAAGCATCAGTTCAAGTGACAAGAAAAATGCTGAAAATTCCTAAAATATCAAATTATCAATTATTGGATGAGCAGTGACAGCAAAACGAGCTGAGCTGGATTCTCCTCCTGTTGATGGGTTAGTGGCAGAGTGGGACTAACACCTGCCCACCTGACTCTGTCCACTAACCTGTTGCATTTCAATCCAAGGGCCTTTGTTCCCCCTGTGCTGGGCTTGGAGAGGTAACATGCTGCTCTTGATAGTTTTCTTGCCAGTGGGAGAGAGGCAGATTCAGAGCTGGAACTTTTCAAACACTCCCATCATTTTAAAGGGGCACAAGTTGTTCCCTTCGAGCAGCGACGAGAGGTGTCCAAAATATCAGAACGTGCAAACAGCCCAGGAAGCATCAGGAGATGGAGAGGCACATCTGAGGATCCCACCCTTGACAGGAAAGGAGATTAAGATTGCTGGCCAGCAAAAGCAGGAAGCCCCACTCGAGGATGGTTTGGGAGGCTAGATGGAGGACGCCAGCAGGGACAATAAGGCCTAACTCCACCACTTCAGGAGATGCCGCATCATGTCAGCAGATTTCAATGACCTTACAAGGGTGGCCAATGTAAGTCAAAGCACTGGTGCTGATAAACATGTCTTGCAATGTACAGGGGTTACTCATCTGCATGTTTCTTAGAACCCCAGGGTCATTAACACAAAGGACAACCTCTAAAAACGCTCATGTACTATCTAAATTAACACTTACTCTGCCAACGCACACAGCCAGTGCCTCACGGGCTCCTGTGAGTCTTTAGGATGTTTACTTTAATAGGTAAGTGTACAAATGCCCATTCCACTCAAATGCTTTTAACATAGTCCTCTACCCTTCCAAAGAAAGTATTGTCCTTGCATGAGAAACGCAAAGTGGAGACATGAGTCCTCACTGGAACTTCACATAGTGAAGATGAATTTTTAGACAAGGGGGGATATGGGAGAGGCTAGAGGTGAAGTGGTAAGGGCTGGATTTGGCTCTATATACATAGTCACCCTTGTATGAGCTTTCTCATTATAACGCTCTTATACCCAGCAACTCTTTCTTCATGGAGACATATCACAGTGTACACAGACAAACAAGCTCCTTTATATTTCATATGAGGGGGGTGTTCCCTGGAGGAAGAGGTCAGGCACTTCGGTGACCTCCCATGCACTTCAGAGAACATACCACTTCCTGACTTACAACCTCTGGCACTTCATTACCAGCTGGTGGTGCCTTATCCAAACGAGTGGCAGCACAGGGACACCCAATCAGGAGGGGGTAAATGGGGAGGCGGAAGGGTTTTCACTGGGTGAAGCTGTGAGCACTGAGAGTGAGAACTGGGAGTGTAAGAGAAGGAGAATGCCGATCCTCCATGCCGGGGATAGCAACAATCATCCTATAAACAGCTAAGGGAGCCAGGTACCCTCAGGGGCAGTTGCTAAAGAGCTGTGATTACCAATGGCTTCCACGGACATGGCTGGGATTTTGAGTAAGTGAGAGGAGTCTGCTACCACATGGACAACACATTGCAGGAAAATTCCCATGGCTGGGACAGGAAATTTCTGCAGCATCAGGAAAACAGAAACCACTCAAAAGGCCAGTGTTGGTTTCCAGAGTGGCAGCTCACAGTGTTGCTACAAGTATTTTGTCATCGGGCTTCTAAAATAGTTGGAACCATTTCACCAGTGAAAACATTGACAAGAATCATCTCAGAGCCTGGGCCCTGCACCACTGCAGTAAATGGTCAGAGTTATCGCTGTCTCTGCACAGAGCCAATGGATCTACTTTCCTTAGGTCACCTCCGATTTTCCTGACCCATGAGGGAGCTCCATCTTGGGCCTTTCCACTCGTTACTGGAACAGAAAGTCTGCTTTGAGCCGGTCTCTGATGGTCGCTTCTCTCTCTTGATGGGAACCTGAGGGGAACCACCCCACCCACCCACCCACTGCTCAACCTTATCTCATTCAGGGAATCCCTGGTAGGAAGTTGTGGATGAGGAGCTTGAGCAAGCATGTTAACTGGGGAATTCGGGTTGGGTACACTGTTAAGAAGCACTGGGAGATACGGATGATTAGAATTTATGGCACTTCCTGATGAATGTGATTCTGTTAGCTCAACTTAACTTCTGCACGTAAGAGTTCCGAGTCCATTGTTGTGTAAGTTTTCTATTGGGAGGCTTGAATCATGGCTGGGAAAGTGAGGGCATCTGTTTTATGAAAGATCTTGGCCAATTGGCAGTGTGAGACTTTGGGAAGTTTGTGGAACAGCAGGCAGTATGGAGTCGCTTTAATTAGCATGCCAACCTTTGAATATTGGAAACGCTGAACTACCATTGGGATAAAAGCAAAGAACTGCGGATGCTGGAAATCCGAAACAAAAACAGAAACAGAAATACCTGTAAAAGTTCAGCAGGTCTGGCAGCATCGGCGGAGAAGAGCACAGTTGACGTTTCGAGTCCTCGTGACCCTTCAACAGAACCTGGACTCGAAACGTCAACTGTGCTCTTCTCCACCGATGCTGCCAGACCTGCTGAGTTTTTCCAGGTATTTCTGTTCTTGTTTCTATATTGAACCATCATTGGGTCCTCTTTTCTTTAGCTGTGCTACCTCACTTCCTGCCTATGCACATTCCAGATGCTGTGGAGAGGTAAGTTCTTTATCATCATGGCCTTCAGCTTCTGAAAGCAGCCAGCCTTTCTTCATTGCCCGGTTTAACGTACATAGCAAGCTACAACCATTCTGGAGACCCTCAGTGAGCTGTAGTGCAGAGCTCTAAATGAGACAAGGCTTCAGGATGCTAATAATTTGCCTTATCGCACTTCTTGTAGAGGCAAGCACCTCGTTATATCGTTTGTCTCTTTCTGTTTTTGGAAACCTTACTGGCAGCATAAGTCATGACTGCAGGGGATAACTCTGATCATCAATAAACCATCCTGTTACATGGCTTTAAGTCATAAGTTATGGTGGATTTTTGCAGATGTAAGTGCTCTGGCAGCCTCCCCTGTACCTTGACATTGACCTGAAGGATGGGTGATTGACTTTGCACAGCGGCTGCACACTCACAGAATTGAAGCCTCTTCTGTTCATCAAACTCAGGGAGTTGTCATGCGGAATTTTGAATAGCACACGCTTTCCTTCAGATGCCCCTCAGTTTGTAGGAAGCCTGCCAATCCAACTGGCCGAGTTTGTTTCTCAGCTTTCACTTGGAAAGATGTGACTTTTGTCGAGCGCTGAGGGTTGAGTGTGAGCAACTGCCTGATTAATATAACAAAGGTCACCTGCTGCTGTGTGGAAAGCAGCAACAGGACAGGGTTGACCAGGACAGGGACGCACATGCTGCTGGCAAACGACAGCTGCAGATTTTCAGCCAGCTATTGACATATGTCTCCCACAGCCTTCAGGCTCCAGGGAAAGCGCAGCTTGCTGAGACACTGATGTTCAAGAAGGTTTAATTAAGAGCTTTTCAGTCTGTGCAGTTTGGTGAGTGACTATGTTTGAGCAGGGAGGTGATGCCGTCTTTTTTTCTTCTTTGATGGGATGGGGGTGTCAAAGGCAAGGCCAGCATTTGTCCCCCACCCCTACTCCTAATTGCCCTTGAACCGAGTGGGCTTGCTAGGCCATTAAGAGTCTGGAGTCACAAGTAGGCCGGACTAGGTAAGGGCAGTAGATTTCCTTTCTAAAGGACATTAGTGAACCAGATGGGTTACTGCGGCCCTCAATAATAGCTTCATGGTCACCGTGACTGATGCTAGCTTTCAGTTCCAGATTGATTTAATTGGGTTTAAACTCCACCAACTGCTGTGAGGGGATTTGAACCCTTGCCCAAAGGCATTAGTCTGGGCCGCTGGATTACTAATGCAGTGATGAAACCACTATGTCACCATCTCCTCACATCCAATCTTGTCTATGCTCTTCCACCTCTTCTGCATAAGATAGAAACAGAGACATTGCCTCTGGGAAATCCGTGACCCAGTGAAAGCTGGTGCAGCCAAGGGTCCTGGAGGTAAGTCAATGTAGAACTGGATTAGCAACACTGAGAGTTTGAAATCAGGGTTTTTTTTCATTCACGGGATGTGGGCTTCGCTGGCTGGGCCAGCATTTATTGCCCATCCCTAGTTGCCCTTGAGAAGGTGGTGGTGAGCTGTCTTCTTGAACCGCTGCAGTCCATGTGGTGCAGGTACACCCACAGTGCTGTTAGGAAGGGAGTTCCAGGATTTTGACCCAGCTATAGTGAAGGAACGACGATATATTTCCAAGTCAGGATGGTGAGTGACTTGGAGGGGAACTTCCAGGTGGTGGTGTTCCCATCTATCTGCTGCCCTTGTCCTTCTAGATGGTAGCGGTTGTGTGTTTGGAAGGTGCTGTCTAAGAGGCCTTGGTGAATTCCTGCAGTGCATCTTGAGGGTGGTACACACTGCTGCTACTGTGTGTTGGTGATGGAGGGAGTGAATGTTTGTGGATGGAGTGCCAGTCAAGCGGGCTGCTTTGTCCTGGAGGGTGTAAAGCTTCTTGAGTGTTGTGGGAGCTGCACTCACCCAGGCAAGTGGGGAGTATTCCATCACACTCCTGACTTGTGCCTTGGAGATGGTGGACAGGCTTTGGGGAGTCTGAAGGTGAGTTACTCACCACAGGATTCCTAGCCTCTGACCAGCTCTTGTAGCCACAGTATTTATGTTCTGGTCAATGGTAACCCCCAGGATGTTGATAATGAGGGATTCAGTGATGGTAATGCCATTGAACGTCAAGGGGTAGTCGTTAGATTATCTCTTGTTGGAGATGGTCATTGCCTAGCACTTGTGTGGCGTGAATGTTACTTGCCACTTGTCAGCCCAAGTCTGAATATTGTCCAGGTCTTGCTGCATTTGGACATGGACTGCTTCAGTATCTGAGGAGTCACGAACGTTGCTGAACATTGTGCAATCATCAGCGAACATCCCCACTTCTGACCTTATGATGGAAGGAAGGTCATTGATGAAGCAGCTGAAGGTGGTTGGGCCGAGGACACCATCCTGAGGAACTCCTGCAGTGATGTCCTGGAGCTGAGATGACTGACCTCCAACAACCACAACCATCTTCCTTTGTGCTAGGTATGAATCCAATCAGTGGAGAGTTTTCCCCCTGATTCCCCTTGACCCCAGTTTTGCTAGGGCTCTTTGATGCTACACTTGGTCAAATGCTGCCTTGATGTCAAGGGCAGTCACTCTCACTTCATCTCGGGAGTTTGTCTCTTTTGTTCATGTTTGAACCAAGGCTGTAATGAGGTCAGGAGCTGAGTGGCCCTGGCAGAACCCAAACTGGGCATCAGTGAGCAGGTTCCTGCTGCCTGAATGCATCAGTAAGAAAGTGCCATTTGATAGCATTGTCGATGACCCTTTCCATTACTTTACTGATGATGGAGCGTAGACTGATGGGGCGGTAATTGGCCAGGTTGGATTTGCCCTGCTTTTTGTGTACAGGACATACTTGGGCGATCTTCCACATAGTCGGGTAGATGCCAGTGTTATAGCTGTACTGGAACAGCTTGGCTAGGGGCATGGCAAATCCTGGAGCCCAATCTTCAGTGCTATTGCCCAGGGGGGCAAATTTTGAAACTTGGATTCAATAAATTTGATAATTTGTGGTTTGACACCAAAAAATAATCTTAAAAGCCCATCTGGCCCATTAATGTTGTTCCGGAACCTGCTACTCTCCTGGCTCTGATCTATGTCCGATTCCATTCCCCTGACTCTCTGGTTGAGCTTTAATGTCCTCGGGTCAACAAGGGACAGGAAATAAATACCCCCTTGTATGTGTCATCCACATGCCAAGAGAATTTTTTTTTTAAAAGGGAGTACTTTGAGCAGAGTTAACTAAAGCTGTTAGTAAACATGTTGAATAACTCTCCCCAATGACTGAACAGATTGCTATATAGGCAATGCAGAACCTTTCTTTGTAGTAGAACATAAAATGGCCTCCTTAATGTGGTGGCTGCCTTCTTAGAGCTCATATTATGGTGGTAATCATTTGGGATATGAGCTGGGGAAGTGAGCTGTAGAGTCAGCCACGCCTCCTTGTTCCTATTTGACTGAGGCCAGGGCTCCCAGGAGGCAATTCAGAAAGGGAGAAGGATAGAAAGCAGCCTTCACTTTTCATTCATGGTATGTGGGTGCCACCGGCTAGGCCAGCATTTATTGCCCTTGTTCAGAGGGCATTTAAGAGTCAACCACATTGCAGTGGTCTGGAGTCACATGTAGGCCAGACCAGCTAATTTCCTTTCCTAAAGGGCATTAGTGGACCTGATGGGTTTTTACAACAATGGCCATCATTAGACTTTTAATTCCAGATTTTTATTGAACTCGAATTCCACCATCTGCTGGGGCAGGATTCAAACCCAGGTCCCTGGAGCATTACCCTGGGTCTCTGGATTACCAGCCCAGCAACAATACCACTATGCCATTGCCTCCCCTTGACAGCAACCTGACTTTGGAGGAGACTGATATAGAATTAACGGGAGGAGGTCGTCACAGACTGCTTAGGGTTTTTATACAATATATAGAACAACTCCATTGGAGTAGTTCTGAAAGTGCTTATTGGATCTAATGGATCCTTCTTGATCTTTTTTAAGCAAAGTGGGAATCTAAAAACTCATACATACTCTTTTTTTATTTAATGGTCAAGAACAGAGGTCTCTCCTGACTGGGAGAAGGCAAATTGGAGGCAGCCAAGAGTCAAGCATATAAATAAAGCACTGCCTGGCTGGAATCTATGGTCTAACTGGATCCAAATGCACCTGCAATTAAATTAAAAGCATGCTTAAAGTTTGGCTTGTCCACACAGTTTTCTGAACATCACCCCAGGGCACAAGAAGCTGCCTTCCTCTGGATTACACAATCACCTCCAAATTCCTCTCCAAGTCACACAACATTCTGACTTGGACATACTTTGCTATTTCTTCATTGCTGTTGTGTAAAAGATGTTGGAACTCCAACTCTAACAGCGGAGTGGGAACACCTTCACCAGACAGACTGCAGCGGTTCAAAAAAAACAGGGATAACCAAGTCCCTTTCTCAAGGGCAACCAGATAAACGATAAATGTCGGCTTTGCCAGTCTGGCTCGCATCCTGAGAATAAAATTTTAAAAGTTAGTACGGTGGCCCACAAAATAAGTATCTTGGAGCCATCCTCTCTGTAACAAAGTTTGAGGGCATGAAATCATTCTTCGCCAATTTCACAAAATGGGCTCTTACCAGCCCCATTTTACACCAATTGTTTCCCCTTTGTCATTTTCCATCCTACATTTTCAAAGCACAGAATCGTTAGTTGTGACCAACCATGGGAAATGGTCAGTCCTGATGCCCCCATTATCTCACAAATAGAGACTAATTGGATAGATGTCTTCAGCTATTGCTAATCTTTGTCAATCTTTGTCTTCAGTGAATGCCATTTCAAGAAGGAACTAGCGTCACTGATGCAGCATTGAAATCAACCTCTATTACTACTGATGGAAGTGGAAAGTGGCGATCAGATAGGTAATTGTGTCAAACTATCCCTGAGGGCCTTTCATTGACAAATCAATATCACTCGCACTATTGCCAACTGGGGCTCTGCTTCCTCACCACCTCCACCCTGCACATCAACTCTGCCACCCCATCCCATGCCCACCAGAAGCTGAAGCTGGCTGCTCATCATTATCCATCAAAACCAGGTCCTGGGTATTTGATCTCGTGACAGTGAAGGAACGGCGATATATTCCCATGTCAGAATAGTTTTTGTGACTTGATGGGGAACTGGCAGGTGGGGGCTGCTCCCATGCATCTGCTGCCCTTGTCCTTCTAGGTGCTAGAGGTTGTGTGTTTGGAAGGTGTTGTCGAAGGAGCCTGGGTGAGTTGCTGTTGTGCATCATGTAGATGGTACGTACGCTGTCCCTGTGCATCAGTGGTGGAAGAAGTGAATATTGAAGGATTGTGGATGAGGTACCAATCAAGCGGGCTGCTTAATCCTGGACGGTGCCAAGATTTTGGGTGCTATTGGAGCTGCATTCACCCGGGCTAGGGGAGAGTATTCCATCACACTCCTGACTTGTGCTTTGTAGATGATGGACAGGCTCTGGGGAGTTAGGAGGTGAGTTATTCTTTGCAGAATTCCCAGCCTCTGACCTGTCTTTGTAGCCACAGTATTTATATGGCTAGTCCAACTCTGTTTCTGGTCAATGGTAACCTTAAGAATATTGATAGTGGGCGATTCAGTGATGGTAATGCCATTGAGTGTCAAGGGGCAATGGTTAGATTCTCTCTTATTAGAGATGGTCATTTCCTGGCACTTGTGTAGCGAGAATGTTACTTGTCACTTATCAGCCTAAGCCTGAATATTGTCCAGGTCTTGCTACGTGTGGGCATGGACTGCTTCAGTGTCTAAGGAACTGTGAATGCTACTGGACATTGTGAAATTGTGAGCAAACGTCCACACTTCTGACCTTATGATGGAAGGAAGGTCATTGGTGAAGCAGCTGAAGATGGTTGGGCCTTGGACACTATCCCAAGGAACTCCTGCAGTGATGTCCTGGAGCTGAGATGATTGACCTTCAACAACCACAACCATCTTCCATTGTGCTAGGTATGACTCCAACCAGCAGAGAGTTTTCTCCCTGAGTCCCATTGACTTCTACTTTACTGGGGATCCTTGATGTCATACTCAGTCAAATGCTGCCTTGATGTCAAGCACAATCACTGTCATTTTGTATCTGGAATTCATGTGTTGTGTCCATGTTTGGAGCAAGGCTGTAATGAGGCGAGAGGTGCTGGCAGAACCCAAACTGAGTGTCAGTGAGCAGGTTATTGCTGTCTAAGTGCTGCTTAGCAGCGCAGTCAGTGATTCTCACTTTGCTAATGATTTTGAGTAAACTGCTGGGGTCCGTACATGTATCTAAACTCCATTATCAATCACTTAGATGCTTCTTTAAAGTGATGAATAGGTGACACATTGGGAAAAAGATCAATGGAAACACTGAATACTGCAAAAAAAACCCTCAATTCTGGAGGGAGAATCACATTCCTGCAGAGGCTAAGATAGGGCATGTCATCTGATATCTCCTCAAACTCTTGAGATGCGCTTTACAAATGGGTTAATGAACTTTGTTGGTTAGAATATTATGTTGAATTAGAATGATCAGAACAGGAGCAGATGGCAGGACTGACAGTCGTTATTCCATTGGTAGCCCAGAACACATGGCTTGGCCTTGTTCCATCTTATTAAATCTGTGTTGCCCAATAGCAACACGTACAGCTGAGCGCTGAATGACCTCAGCGCTGGGTCGGCAATCACAGATACGTGAGTCGATTCCACAGTGTTTTCCACACCAGGAAAATTTTGCAATTGTTTTTCCCCCCTTATTTTCCTTAAGGACAAGTTTTTGTACGATCTCTTTTATAATCTTTATGATGTTCCAAAACATTTTGCAGCTAGTGAAGTACCTTTGAATTGTAGTCACTCATGTAATGTAGCTAAAGCCAGCAGCCAATTTGTACCCAGCAAGGTCCTGTAAAAAGCAAAGCAATTAATGAGCAGATCATTTGTTTTGGTGATTTCAGCTGAAGCCAGTACACCAGAGGCAATGCAGGCTCGATATACTGTCTTTCTCCTTAAGCAAGAGGGGAGTTAATAGTCAATAGGGCATCTCCTCATTTGCTTGGCTAAATAATGTGAGCTGGTTAGTCTTGTAGATATTAAATAGAACATACATGGCGTTCATTTTTGATGTGTTAATTTAATGTAAATTAATTGATTGTTTAGGAACAAATGAGAGCCGTCTTTGTATTATTCCGTTTTTACATAAAGAAGGATCTTACGTTAGCAAATTTGAGTATTTCTGAAAAACCGCTGTGGAAGCTTTTAGTCTTGCACTCATCAGGACAGATTCGCAAGAATACCAAACCTCAAAGGGGCCAACAATTTATGCTGCATGAGAAGAGGGTGCTGATTGGTTGGCACTGGACTCCGATTGGTAGAGGTGTTACCATTCCAGGGGACAGATTGATTGTTGCCAGCCATCCCTTGGTTCACTCCCCATGGCAATACCTTGACCAATCAGAGTTAACCTGCCTGGTTTAAATTTAAACAAAAGCTTGGCACTTAACTGTTCCCTGGTGCATTCTCTATGGCAATGTCTCTAACAGTCAGAGTCCACGTGCCAACCAATCAGCACCCTCTTCTCATGCAGTTCTCTTTGAGATTTGGTATTCTTGCAAACCTGTCCTGATGAGTGCAAGACAGAAAGCTTTGACAGCATGTCTCTTTTCTCAGCAACACACAAGTTCTGCACTACCAAGCAACATTAGCAAATATGCATTTTTGGCCTTAATTACATCCAATGACCCCCGATCAGGAATTTCATCATGGTAGTATTTTGTTAAATGTTAGGTAAGATTAGACAGCAGTGCCTGATTTTATATAAGATTAAAAAGGGGAGAGAAAGGGTGCAGCCTTACTGGGTAACCTAGCTCAAGTCTTCTCACTTGGTCAAATTTTATTTTTTCATCCAAGATCACCAAGAAATCTGCTCAAGGCAAAATAGATGCTGCATTTCATTTAGAAATTCCCACACATTTGCGGCAGACTTTAATAAATCTTATCGGATCGATGTGCATCACTTTGGCTATACTTAATTCCATTGAATCACCAAGGCTTTGGCAAGAATCTTTAAATTAGCTTCAAGATTTAATTTGCCTGTACATGGTTCAATTAAGAATGTATTTTCTATATCTGTCAATGATTCAGGTTTCTAGTGTCCTCCAGTGGTGAAGATTTTCACTCAGTTTATATTTATGTAAATCTGTGGAAATTTTAATTAACAAGGCATTGTAAACACACTGGGAGATCTTCGTGCCAGTTAAGCATTTAGAGCTGCTCAGAATCTCTTCTCACAACCAGGTTCAATTCACACTGCCGCAGATGTTGAGTTAGCTGCAGTGCAAACTTTCGATGTGTTTCTTTAGTGTTAGCTTGGAATTAAAAAGCCTGGAGCAGCAGACAGAATTGACAGCGCAATGTATATGATCGCATCACTAACTAGGTCATTACACATTTCACGACTTACTAAGCTAATCTGTCAATACGCTTTATCAAATTACAGCGCTGCTAAAAGTCAGAATTCCAATGCAATTCCATGTAATAATGACTACTTCTTCAGGTCCCTGGGTGAAGCCAAGTCCAACCCACAAGGCCACAACCTCTGCATGGATAGGGTAAGGAGAAAAATCCTGAAACCACCTCAACCAGACCAGGGATCGAACCTGGCTGTTGGCACCAATCTGATCCACACAGCCAACTGAGCCCCAGAGGTGCTGAGGCAATATATACCTTCACATGCACGTTGTAGTCTGAAGCTATGAATAGTGATGGCATTTTCTTTGAATCACATGGTTGACTAGGAACCTCTCCCACTCTTACTGCCTGCCATTGGAGTTGTTATGACCACAGCAGATGTTAATTGCTGAGTAAGCCAAATCCTTGAGGGAAACTTGGCTTATGGGCCATATCCTTTATTTTGTATTCTGAAAATGAGAAGAAAACTTACTGATCTCAGCAGCAAGAAGTCAGGTAGCATTTGTGGGATTTAAAAAATTAAAAGTAAAAGGTTCATTAATAAGAAGAAAAGAAACCTTAAACACATAAGATTACAATTACACAGTTAAACTTAGTCTTACGAATCATCCCCCCCCCAAAAGACTCCCTACTTGGTCAGACCCACAAGTTAACACCTTCCAGGCAACGCTCCCTTATAGATGTTTAGCTAAAAATGTCTATTAATATTTCCCAAAGCAAACTGCTGTAGCTTTAATAAAGGCATACCACATGACCCTTAAAGCCTCTTCCACTCTGCTGTAGAACACAGAACGTCAGAACAAGTCTGCTTTTTTCAGCCCAAGGCTTTTCTGGCTTGACTGATGGTTGATTCATATTGCATCTTCTCCCAGCTTAGAGCTGTTTCCAGGAGATCTTCCTCACACAGAAAACGGCCAACCGCCAACCAACATCCAACAACTAAGCTCTCCACAGTATCTCTAAAATACCTTTTTCTCCCTTTCATCTCAGGTTCCATTGTTCTCACATTTCTTTGAAACTCAAGTCCTTCCAAATATAAGATCTTTTATGTTTCTACTTTATCTCTGCCTTTGGGTCAATAAAATGTAATATACCCTCTTCTTTTACCCATGGAACTCCTGTGAGATGCAAAAATGTTCCTTTGCACCTCTGACTTCTCTTTGATATTTAAACGAACTCTCAACTTATCTAAAATGCAAATGTTAGATCCAACCTACTTAATTGTACCGCAACCCCACCATAATATCTCATTACAAATACACACCTAACACCTCTATCCTTTCATGCCTTAAACCTCCCAGCAACCTGCCTCTAGTAACTTTTCTCCAGTTAAATCAAATCGTTTACACACACACACACACGCGCGCATGTACACACCACACGCATGTACGCACTCATGCATGTACACACACACGCATGCACACACGCGTGCGCATGCACGTGCATGTACGCACACACGCATGCGCACACACACGCATGCACATGCATGTACACACACACACATGCACACGCACACATGCAGCCTTCTTCACAGAACAACACAATATTCCCAAAAATATTTTTAAAATAACACCCATTCTCACAGCATGCATTGGAAGGATTCATAAGTTCATACTCAACCTCTTTGGCTGCACTATGAACGTCCCTTCCGTAGCCACCAAGTCCTGGAGTGGGACTTGAACCCAGAGCTTCTCGCTCAGAAGCAGAGCCACAAGACCTCCCAAAAATGATGGCTACAAAATCAAAAGAAGAAGAAGGAAAAGCAAAATGCTGCAGCTGCTGGAAATCTGAAACAAAATGCTGGAAACACTCAGCAGGTCTGGCAGCATCTGTGGTGAGAAAAACAGAGTTAACGTTTCAGATCAATTAACTTTCATCAGAACTAGGAAAAGTTAGAGACGACATAGGTTTTAAGCAGGTGAAAGGTGGGAAGGGGGACAAAGAATAAAAGGGAAGGTGTGTGATAGGGTGGAGGGCAGGGGAGATTAAAGGACAAAAGAGTTGATGGTGTACGGCTTTGAGATAGAGAATCAGCCATGACCATATTGAATGGTGGAGCAGGCTCGAGGGGCTGAATGACCTTCCCCTGCTTCTGTTTCTTTATGTTTGTATTGAAGGTCAAAGAGAGCGGTAAAGGGACAGATTAGGAAACAAAAGATGCTCTGAGAGGAGGTTCAAATGGCAGAATGATGAACCACTGCCGTTCGAATATAAGGAAATAAAATACAACCAAAATAAAAGATAAACTAAAGTAAGACTAAAATATGCAAAGGAAAGGATACAAAATTGTCTGCAATTGTTGAACTTAATGTTGAGTCCAGTAGGCTGTAGAAAGATAAGGTTCTGTCTCTGAGCTTATGTTGAGTTACATTGGAACACTGTAGATGTCTGATGATAGAGATGTCAGAGAGAGAGAGAGAGAATGGTGGAGAATTAAAATACAGGCTCAGGAAGATCAGGGTCCTGCCTGTGGACTGAAAGGAGATGTTTGCAAAGCAGTCACCCAATCAATTGTCCAACTTTACTCACTTTATGGGATTATTACCTAAGATATAGACCTTGGTAGCCTTCTTGCAAATGAAATACAATTTCTGCTGCAAAATCACAACACATGACCGATGAGGTCGACATAAAGCACGTCTCACAAAACATCATTTAGTCAGTGCATGTATTTTTGACTCACTAGTAATCCTCACACCTCTGGGGCAGAGAGTTCAAGTCTCTTTCGGGATTCAAGTGCATAACTGAGGCTGGTTCATCAGCGCAGCACTGAGAGGGTGCTGCATTGTCAGAGGTGCCATCTCTCTTTAGGTGAGACGCGTTAAAGCAGGTTTCCACCTGCCTGTTCAAGTCAATGTAAAAAATACCATGATAGTTTTTAAAACAGATTTTGCATTTTTGGCCAGTGTAAAATTGATTAATTGATTACTTTGTCAGTTATCTTGTTTCCTTTGTGTGGGCCTTACTGTTTTGCTACCTTTGCAATGATAACAACAGTGTCTACATTTCAAAAGCAATTTGTTGCCTGTGAAGCAACTGCAGGTTCTTTCTTTTGAATAACTCTACTCCAATTTGTTCAACATAAACAGTTTCCCTTTGACGTGATGCAATAAAATAAGTCGTGTTTATATATAACTTTTCACAACCCTGGATGTCTCAAAGTGCTTCACAGCCAATAAAGTACTTTTGAAGTGTAGTCACTGCTGTAATGTAGGAAACATGGCAGCCAATCGGCGCACAGCAAGCTCCCACAAACAGCAATGGGATAATGACCAGATCATCTGTTTATGCGATGTTGATTGGATAAATGTTGACCAGGGAGAACTCCCCTGTACCTCTTCAAGAATGTGTCACGGGATCTTTTAGACTCCCCCAAGCAGGCCAATGAGGCTTTGGTTTAACGTCCCATCTACAAGACAGCACCTCCAGCAGTGCAGCACTTCCTCAGTACTGCACTGGAGCATAGGCTGTATATCTGTGCACAATTTTGTCAATCCAGACTCAGACATGAGAGTGCTATAGACTGAGCCAAAGTAATCACTGGCTGAAATAAAAACAGAAAATGCTGGAAAAGGTCTGCAGGTCTGGCAGCAGCTGTGAAGAGAGAAACAGAGTTAATGTTTCGAGTCCAATTTGACTCTTCTTCAGAGCCATATGAAATCAAAACGTTAACCTTGTTTCTCTCTCCACAGATGCTGCCAGACCTGCTGAGCTTTTCCAGCATTTTCTGTTTTTATTTCAGATTTCCAGCATCCGCAGTATTTTGCTTTAATCGCTGGCTGCAGTGGGATTCAAACCCACACCATTGAAGTAACTGGAGCCTACATTCCACACCCCGGACCACCGAACCATGCTACTGCTGACAGGAATGCATTGCAAAGCAGTGGGGAGGATACAAGGAAAGGAAACCTACATGAAAGGGAGCAACCCATCCCCCCACCCCCTCCCCCTACCCCAACCCCCCCACCCTACACCCACCCCCTCACCCTTCCCCCACCCTTCCACCTTCCACCCACCCCCAGAGCTGAGACCATCTTCCCTCAAAACATACTCACCATCTTTCAGGACGCTTCATCATATCATGCGTTGAATTGTGAGGGTGACAAAAGTCAATCAGGAGGGTGTGGGAGTTTGACTATCCAGGTGGATGTTGATGTTGTATATTCAGTAGGCCTCACAAAGAGGTTCTGAGTCTTGTGTGGTTGAACATTAGCTGTTTATTGGTAACACCTGACTATGTACATTATATACAGAGTGCAGCCCAAGCTATGAACTAACTCCATGCTTGCTTCTACACAGGTCTCTGTGCAGACCTCAACCCATCTGTAGTCTCAGGTCATGTGTCTTTTTACATCACATTGTGGGCAGTACTGTTTCCCAGTCCCACATTAACCCTTGCTATGCCAAATACCCTTATACTAAAGTTGACGTAAGCAAAAAGTAACACAAGCCACTTTTTCTGGTGGGAACTGAGGGAAAAAACCTATCAATTTAAGCAGACCTGAGTTTACGTTGAAGTCAATAAGACTTCACTTCTTTGACTAGATAAGGCCAGCTGTCAAGACAAACATTTTAAAGATAGATTAGTCTTGTGTGCTATCGGGTAAACTCTCCATCAGGGAAGTCATACTTGCAGAATCAGGGTCCCAGTGACATACGTCTAACTCTGACCCACACTCCCCTCATTGGGGACAGTGCTAAAATTACTCTACTAAATAAAGCTGTCATTACACTGCACTGTTGGTCTGAGATCAGTTCTTATAGTGTGCAAAGCTCAGCCAGCAAGATCTGATTATACTGCGGGTTGAACTTTGCCGTGACTTGCATTCTACTTGCAATATTTTTCATCGCACACTTGCATCACATTAAAAACCTCCCCTCAGCTACTAGCTTTTGTTTTATTGACAGCAGATGGGGAGGCAGTGGTGCAGTGAGTGGCACAGCAGTATTGCTACTGGACTGCTAATCCAGAGACCCAGGGTAATGCTCTGGGAACCTGGGTTTAAATCCCATCACAGTAGATGTGGAATTTAAATGTAATAAAAACCTGGATTAAAAGTTTAATAATGACCATGAAATAATTGTTGTAAAAAACCCATCTGGTTCACTAAAAAGCCCTTTAGAGAGGGAAATCAGCTCTCCTTAGCTAGACTGGCCTATATGTGACAATGTGGTTGACTCTTAAATGCCCCACAAATAAGGGGCAATTAGGGGTGGGCTGGCCTAGCCAGTGACACAACACCCACATCCAATGAATATTAAAAAAAAGAAAAGCACCAACAGCATTGTTTGCTTTCATAAAACATTAGACAGACTCTAGACTAAGTTTATAAAATGTCGAGCCAATCCAACATACTGCCTGAGTACTTCATAAACCCATCCTCACACTCCCGCGTGGAGCTTTACTCATCTGCACACCGTGAAGTGGCCTCATAGAGGGGGAGTGCAGTTAGTGAGTTGGATGATCAGCCATGAATGGCGAAGCAGGCTCGAAGGGGCGAATGGCTTACTCCTGCTCCCAGTTTCTATGTAGTGTCACATCCACTAAAGCTATAGTGACATGTTCAAAGTTAGGTGCACCTGCGAGCATCTCGCACAGTTTTAACAGTAACAGCCTCAGATCCAAGAGGTTCTACACTTTAGCCCAACAGGGAACAAGACAATATATAAATAAGCCTCTAACTAAACCACCCAATGGAACATGGGCAGTCAACAGCAGGTGGAGGGCCATCTGCATCATGATTCATTCTCTAGAGTCTCAGTGGGAAAAATTCTCACGTTATATTTTTTAGATTAGATTCCCACAGCTTTTACCCACAGTCATCCCTTTGAACGAGCAATTCAGTTATATATATACATTAAACCAGTCAACACAAACTGAAGGTTTTAACTCTAAAATAAAAAGTCATCTGAATTATGATTGTCCTGTAATATATATAAGGGTCTGCTTTGTTAATGAATAACCCTTTAAAAGAATGGCCATATATGACCCTCAACTATTTACCTAAGGGTGGACTCCACAAAGTTCTGAGCTCAGATCCGACCTCAGGGCTTGGACACAAATTCCAGTGCAGTACTGAGGGAGTGCTGCACAGTTGGCAGTGCTGCCTTTCCAATGAGATATTAAACTCAGGTCCCAACTGCCTGCTCGGTTGGATGCAAAAGACCCAATGGCAGTATTTCGAAGATGAGCAGGGTTCAGTTACCCCACCCCTGGTGCCCTGCCCAATATTTATCCCTCAATCAACGCCACAAAAAACGGGTTAGTGTCACTGGGCTGGATGTTATGTGTTGGCAGCCCAGGCAGTGCCCCCTGATGTGCTCCTGGTGCTGCCAGCCATACGCCAGCTGCTGAGGGTGGGCCTTCCTCCCCAGTGAGGGGTGGAAATCCCACCAGCAGCCAATTTAACCCATCCACAGGGGGTGACAGGCTGGTGTCCGGTGAGTTGGCTCCACACTTTGCTTCTGGGGTTGGAGGCGGGGGTGAGGCGAGGCAAGACATTTGCCCCCCGCCCATCCCCACCATCCATAATATGCAGCCTATTATCACATAGCCGTCTGTGGGAGTTGGCTTTGAGAAAATTGGCTGCTGCTGAGAACAGTGACTGCATCTCAAATAGCACGTCATTAGCTGGAAGGTGTGTCGAGCTATCTAATGATTGTGAAAGGCGCCATGTAAATGCAAGTCTTTCATTGTTTATAATAAGATGAGGAAGTTACCAGACATTCTTCTTTTGTTCTTATCCCCATTGGTTATTGTGGTCTAGAGAAGGTCCAATGAGGTTTAAGCTGGATGAGAATGGCCAGGTGTGTTTGGCCTCTTGTGCTCTGCACCAGATCACCATTTAATGAATATCATTATAAGGAGCATCTTCAAGAAGAGTAGAGAGGAGAGTGCGAGAGGAGGACCCTGGGCCAGGCAGTCAGCAGCACCGAGAGGAGAATGCGAGAGGAGGACCCTGGGCCAGGCAGTCAGCAGCACCTAGAGGAGAATGCGAGAGGAGGACCCTGGGCCAGGCAGTCAGCAGCACCGAGAGGAGAATGCGAGAGGAGGACCCTGGGCCAGGCAGTCAGCAGCACCGAGAGGAGAATGCGAGAGGAGGACCCTGGGCCAGGCAGTCAGCAGCACCTAGAGGAGAATGCGAGAGGAGGACCCTGGGCGAGGCAGTCAGCAGCACCGAGAGGAGAATGCGAGAGGAGGACCCTGGGCCAGGCAGTCAGCAGCACCTAGAGGAGAGTGAAAGAGGAGGACCCCAGGACAAGGAGTAAGGGTACAATAAAAGCAAGGGCCCATATTCTATTCAGTTAAGGTATGTCTGGGGAGCTCAGTCCCATGATTTACACATCCTGCGCTATGTGGGAAATCCTAGATGCTCCTGGTGGTCTGGATGCCCGTGTGTGCAGGAGGTGCCTCCAAATGGAGCAACTCAAGTTCTGGTTCCGGAGCTTGAGCAGCAGCTGAGGGCACTATGGTGAATTCACGAGGTTGAGAGGTTCGTGGACAGCACGTTTCAAGAGGTGGTCACCCCACACCTTAAGGAAGTGCAAGCAGAGAGGGAATGGGTGACCACCAGACAGAGGAAGGGGACCAGGCAGCTAGTGAGGGAATCCCCCGAGTGCATCTCACTTGCAAACTGTTTGTCGGTCATGGAAAACGGTGAGAGTGACGGCTCCTCTCTGGAGAGCAACCAGAGCAAAGGCCATGGCACTGTGGGTGGTCCAGCTGCTCAGTGGGGCAGGAAGAAGTGTGGAAAGGCAGTAGTGATAGAGGATTCCTTAGTGAAGGGAGTAGGTAGATGCTTCTGTTGCCATAGACATGACTCCAGGTTGGTGTGTTGCCTCCTGGGTGCCAAGGTCAAGGATGCCCCGGAATGGCTGCAGGGCATTCTGAAGAGGGAGGGTGAACAGCCAGAGGTTACGGTCCATTTTGGGACCAATGGCGTAGGGAGAAACATAATGAGGTCCTGTAAGCAGACTTTAGGAAGTTGGGTAGGAAATTGTAAAGCGGGATTTCAAGCGTAGTAATATCTGGATTTACTCCCAGTGCCACGCAGCAGTGAGCGTAGGAACAGAAGGATAAAGCAGATGAACATGTGGTGGGATAGATGGTGCAGGAGGGAGGGCTTTAGATTCCTGAGGCATTGGGGCCATTTCTGTGGGACCTGTACAAGTTGGACGGGTTACATCTGAAAAGGAATGGGACCAACAGCCTCATGGGGAGGTTTGCTAGTGCTGCTGGGGTAGATGTAAACTAAACTGGCAAGGGGGTGGGATCTGTGGTAAAGTGAGGTACCCTGTATCTTTAAGAGAATGGAAGTGTCCTGATCATATGACAGAACTGACAAATCACTGTACAGCACGGGCAACTGGGAACTGTACGTCTAGTTCTGGAGGTTTCTGAGTGAGCACATATGATCTGGTGCTCTGCCCTATGTCTCAATAAACCATCACTGTTTATTCTTACATAAGCCCTTCTCCATTATTGATTGCAAGCAGCAATCGATGAGTACATAAGAAGGCATGCAGTTAGCGCACCCTCCGCCATCGACGCACAGTAGCAGCAATGTTTGCCATCTACAAGATGCAGACCCTGAAAAGTAGTTCAGATGGGAGGGAAGCTGAGATAGAATTAGATGTCAAAATTCTTGTAAGTGAGTCTGGAAGGCAGAGGAAACATAGGCTAGATAAGAAAGAAGTGAGTTTAGCAAGGCTAAATGGAATATATTTTAATGCAAGGATCCTGAGGAATAAGACAGATGAGCTGAGGACACAGATAGGCACGTGGGAGTACGATATCATTGCTATAACTGAGACTTGGCTAAAAGAAGGGCAGGATTGGCAGCTCAACATTCCTGGTTATAGGGTATTCAAACAGGACAGAGAGGAGGATAGAAAAGGAGGGGGGGTCGCAATTTGATCAGGAATCAATTCCAGCAGTGAGGAGGGGTGATATCTTGGAAAGATCATCAAATGAGGCCATATGGGTAGAAGTAAAAAAACACAAAAGGGGTAAACACGCTGCTGGGTGTGAAATACAGGCCCCTAGACAGTCAGGGAGAGATCAAATATGTAATCAAATTTCAGAGAAGTGTAAGAATAATAAGGCAGTAACGATAGGGGATTTTAACCACCCAAATATTAACTGGGATAGTTTTAGTGTGCAAGGTAGGGAAGGGACAAAATTCTTAAGTTCCATCCAGGAGAACTTTTTTAGCCAGTACGGAGAAAGCCCAACAAGGGAGGGGGCAGTTCTGGACCTAATATTTGAAAATGAACTTGGGCATATCAGTGGGGGAGCATTTTGGAGATAGTGACCATAACTCAGATTTAGGATAGTTATGGAAAAGGATAAGGTTGGGCTGGGAATAAAAGCTCTAAACTGGGGAAAGATGAGATACGATTTGGCTCAAGTGGACTGGGAGCAGCTATTTGCAGATAAAACTGTGTTAGAGCAGTGGGAGGCATTCAAGGAGGAAATAGCAAGAGTTCAAGGCAAATATGTTCCTGTAAAGACAAAGGGAAGGTACTAAATCTGGAGAACCCTGGATGTCAAGGGACATAAAGGTTAGGATTAAGAAAACAAGAGAAGCTTATGGCAGATACCAAGAGCTCAATACAGCAGAGTCCCGAGAGGAGTATAAAAAATGCAAGGGGAATCTTAAAAAGGAAATTAGGAAAGCTAAGAGAGTACATGAGAAAGCATTAGCGGGTAGAATAAAGGAAAACCCAAAGGGGTTTTTTAAATATACAAAGAGCATAAGAATAACTAGGGAAAGAGTAGGGCCAATTAGGGGCCATAGAGGTAATCTGTGAGTGGACCTCAAAGACGTGAGTATAATCCTCAATGAATACTTTGTGCCAGTCTTCACAATGGAAAAGGATATTGCAGGTATAGACAACAGGGTGGAGGACTGAGAAATATTACAGGTAATTAACATAGAGAGAGAGGAGGTATTAGTGGGTTTAGCAGCCTTAAAAGTGGATAAATCTGTAGGCCTGGATGAGATGTATCCCAGGCTGTTGAGGGAGGCAAGGGAAGAGATATCAGGGACCCTGACAGTAATTTTCAAATCCTCTCTGACCGCAGGAGAGCTGCCAGAGGACTGGAGGACTGCCAATGTTGTCCATTATTAAAAAAGGGAGGAAGGGATAGACTAGGATATTACAGGCCAGTCAGTCTAACCTTGGTGGTGGGAAGTTAATAGAAAGAATTCTCAGGGACAGTATATATCTGCACTTGGAGAGCCACAGATTAATCAGGGCAGCATGGATTTGTTAAAGGAAGGTCGTGTTTGACAAATTTGATCAAATTTTTTGAGGAGGTAACCAGGAGTGTTGATGAGGGTAATGCATTTGATGTGGTCTACATGGACTTTAGCAAGGCCTTTGATAAGGTCCCTCATGGCAGACTGGTCAAGAATGTAAGAGCCCATGGGATCCAAGGCAAATGGGCACATCAGATCCAAAATTGGCTGAGAGGCAGGAAGCAGGGGGTGATGGCAGAGGGAGGTTTCTGTGACTGGAAGTCTATCTCTTGTGGGGTTCCACAGGGCTCGATGCTGGGGCCCTTGCTGCTTGTGATGTACATAAATGATTTAGACTTAAATGTAGGGGTATGATCAAGAAGTTCATGGATGACATGAAGACTGGTAGGGTGGTAAATAGTGAGGACAATAGCCGTAAACTGCAGGAGGATATCAATGGACTGGTCAGGTGGGCAGAGCAGTGGCAAATGGGATTCAACATGGAAAAGTGTGAGGTAATGCACTTGGGGAGGGCTAACAAGGCAAGGGATTGCACTATGAATGGTAGGACCCTGGAAAGTACTGAAGATCAGATGGACCTTCAGATCCCTGAAGGTAGCGGGACAGGTAGATAAGGTGGTTTAGAAGGCATATGGGATGCTTGTCTTTATTAGCCAAGGCATAGAATACAGCAGCAGGAAGGTTATGCTGGAACTGTATAAAACGCTGGTTAGGCCACAACTGGAGAATTACATGCAGTTCTGGTCACCACATTATAGGAAGGATGTGATTGCACTGGAGAGGGTGCAGAGGAGATTTACCTGGATGCTGCCTGGGTTGGAAGGTCTGAGCTTTGAGGAAAGATTGGATAGGCTGGGGTTGTTTTCCTTGGAGCAGCGAGAGTTGAGAAGGGACCTGATTGAGGAGGATAAGTTTGAGGGTCATAGATAGGGTGAATAGGGAGGGACTTTTCCCATTAGTAGAGGGGTCAATAACCAGGGGGCATAGCTTTAAGGCAAGAGGTAGAAGGCTAAGAGGCAGGGTTGAGGAAAACATTTTTCACCCAGAGGGTGGTGGGAGGCTGGAACGAACTGCCTGAAAGGGTGGTTGAGTCAGAAACTCTCAGAATGTTTAAGAAGTATTTAGATATTCACTTGCATTGCCACAGCCTCCAGGGATATGGGCCAAGCGCTGGAAAATGGGATTAGTGTAGTCAGATCCTTGTTGACCAGCGTGGACACGATGGGCTGAATGGCCTCCTCCTGTGCTGTAAACGCCTGAGTCTATGAGGTGGCGAGTTTTATGGAGGTAATCCCGGACGGTGGCAATATGTGGATAGAAGCTCAGCTGAAGTCTAAGCAAGTTTATCAAGTCTGCTTCAGCCTCTGAGCATGGCCCATCAAGTTTGAATAATGCTGTTGAAAATGTTTAAACTGCATTCCAGAGTTTATGCCTGACTGCTTTTACAGTCAGGGGGAAATTGGACATAATTTTCTCTTTTTGAAAGCTTTGCATGTACAGGGCAAATAAATTGAGTACAGGCCACAGCAGGACAAGCTGTACAAGAGCAGTTAGAAGTAACAGGATTAATGAGCCAAACAACCTTTTATTATTTCATAGCTTTTTAAATTCTTAATCCAGATTTAATGAATGGATTACACTGCAGCTTTTCAGAGACTTGTCTTGATGGTTAGTCTTCGGAAGGCTCATAAAAGCTAAATATTTGCTTCTATGACAGGAACTTTTTTTAATTTATTCATTCATGGGATGTGGGTGCTATTGGCTAAGCCAGCATTTATTGCCCATCCCTAATTGCTCTTGTAGCGTTTAAGAGTCAACCACATTGCTAGGCCAGACCAGCAGATTTCCTTCCCTAAAGGGAGTAAATTAAATGGGTTTTTACAACAATATTGAATTCAAAATCCACCATCTGCTGTGGCAGGTTTTGAACTGGGGTCCCCAGAGCATTACTAATATGGATTACTAGTCCAGCAACAATACCACTACCCCATCACCTCCCCATACAGCTTGTTGCAGCTGTCTTTCAATATTCGGTATTATTCCAAAAGGTTTACGTTAAATTCCCATCACAGAACTTCACACACTCATTCTCCTGTCTGGCTGAGTTTTTCTTCATAGTTTTAAACCTTTGCTCACACAATGGTGTTGGCTCTTATACTGTCTTTTTTTGCTTATTGAATTTTAAGCACAGAGTATTCCAGGATCTGAAACAAAGAATGGTGAGAGAGAAGTCAGCATTATACCTTTGGCAAAGTCTCCTGGTCATCCTCGACTTCCACCTTTATGAAACATTATATTCTTGTTTCGCTTGCCTCCAGCTGCATTTTATTGTTCTGGAATATATAGAAATATCTCTGAGTAAAAATGACAAACTACAAAAATTACCACCCAGAAAGTTTAAGACACCTATATTTTCAGTGTACAAGATACATGCATTGTCAGGATACATGCATGTCAGTAGATTTGATATCTCCATTTTTATTCATTGACTGGAATATTTACGCAGTTACATCACAAGGCAGTTTTTTTTATCTGTACACAGCCAATTATCTGTTCTTGGCTGTAGCCAAGAGATGTCTAAAACTCTCTACTGTTAGAATCTCAAGTGAGATTCATATTTGCTGAGAGGTTCTGATTATTGTCATTTGGAATTTGTACCTTCACAACCAGATTTGCAATGAGCTGGATATCCCACAAAAAGCTTCCCTCATTGCAACAAACCCTGTAACGTCTGTTGATTCTGGAATGAATCCAAAGTCAATCCCAGGTAAACAAGAAGGCTGAGCAAATCTCAAATGTCCATCAGGCACCTGTGGAGGATTTCTAGGTCCTAATGGTATTTGTATTGCTGCAATGTCTCGGGATAGGCATCCTATTTGCAATAATACAAGCAACACAGAGTTCAGATTCCCTTTACTAAGTGTGAATTGAAGCACAATAGGCATTGAGCAGGAATGATTAATAGACGTGTGTTCTTCTTTGCACAATACTAATAAGTACAACTGCACTATGACCTCCACAGCATTCCATTCATACAATTAACCTGATGATATTGTAGACAGGTTATCTCAGAAAAACGGTGTATACTGTGCACTTGGTACTTCATAACTATTGCTTGTTGAAATAAGCAGACTGTATATGAACACAATGGTATTAACTGCGGAAAAAAACCTGGTTTGCTTTTATGTTATTTCCTTCTTGCACAAAACATATGTATGCCCGGGCTGTATCAACAAAGCAGTCTGCACATGGATTAGTATAGCAACAATGCTTCATGTCCTGGTGATTCTTCTTGCACTGTTTTTGCAGTCAGATAGGTGTTCCCTCCCTCCTGCCCCACAAGAAGCCTTTTTTAAATTTATTCTTTTCATGGGACGTAGGTGTCACTGGCAAGGCCAGCATTTGGTGCCCATCCCTAATGGCCCTTGAACGGAGTGGTTTACCAGGCCATTTCAGAGGGCAGTTAAACAGGTCACATGTAGGTAGGTAGGTCACATTAGGATGACAGATTTCCTTCCTGAAAAGGGGCAGGAGTGAACCACGGGGTTTTTAAAACCACAAAAAAATGATCGCTTCAATTTCCAGATTTATTCATTAAGGCTAAACTCCACCAGCTGCTATGGTGGGATTTGAACCCACAGCCTTGGGCTTACAAGCCCAGTGACATTGTATACTATAACACCATCACCCTGCTTTTAGTTTCTCCTTTTCTCCCATCCCAGATATGCTCATTGCTTCTTTGGCTATGGCCTCGGAAATGCCCAATGTCTTCACCCTTGTGTCTATTATTCCTGCCTGAGCTTTGCTAGTTAGGGCAGGCTAGTTATTTGACTATGGAAAACATGCAGCCAGTTGTAATGCTAGTTAGGGCAGTTATTTGCTAGTTAGGGCAGGCTAGTTATTTGACTATGGAAAACATGCAGCCAGTTGTAACGCTGCCCTGCCCTGGTAGCTGGTACACCCACACTTACAGCTGGAACCTACAGGTACTGATCAGGAGCAGGAATCTAATTCAAAGGCGTTAATGCCAGTGCAGATTTGATCACATAATTCAGCACAAATTATACATCATATGTAGAACCTTCCTCCTCTGTACAGCTCAGCAGCTCTCTGGAGAGTATCCCTCAGTGACTTAGAGAGCTACCTGTATGCTTCTGTTGCTCGGTCAAGTGGAACATGCTTTCTTTTTAAATACATGTATTTCTAAATGATATTCATACAAGCTGCAAGTGAGGTTCAAATCCATGTTGGCATTCAACTTAAAATGTAATTTAAAAATACTAACCAAAGTGCGTTCACTGCAGAATAGCCCACTTCCAAAGTGACAAATGCCCTCATCATTTTTGTGCCTTGATCCTTCCTCTGCTAAAGTCACAGTCGGTGTCCCTCAATGCATAAGACAGGTGACTAATGGGTTGTTTGATAAGGTTGGTGACTCGAGTCTTTACCTCTGAAGTCAGAATGGGAGAATACTTCGGCTTTGCACCTCTGGCTGGTTTCCCACACGGTCTCAGCTGCATACAGATGTGGCAATCTGCGCACGCCAAATCAACCAAGAATATTCCTCAACGACAAGACCTTTTGTTCCATTGATGAGAGGTGCAACCTCAAGAAGATATTTCTGATGGTCTGCACAAGATTGCTGGGGAGCTGCCACAATACTTTCTTCCTAACGTCTTTGGGCCTGCAAGTAGACTCAAACAGCGGCTGCCCGGAGGAAAGGGACGCCCACTTCAAACTTGGCCAATGACATCCATCAGAAACCCAAGCAAAGAAGACCAGCAGCACCAAAATGAATGGCGTATGACCACCAGGTTGTGTGGTCAAACAAACAAACAATCAACATGCTCAAGATACCCTTCAAATACCGGAACAGATCTTGAGGCAGCTTTCAGCTCTCACCAGCCAGGGTTCCCAGAGTAGTCGTAGGGTGCTGGATCTGCAGGAGGAGAAGGGACTGTGTTCCTTTTCAGACAATTTGGAAGGATAATTTGGGGAGGAGGAACTTTAACGGCACAGAAGGAGGCCATTCAGCCCATTGTGTCTGCACCAGCTCTCCAAATGAGCATTATGACCTAGTGCCATTGCCCTGCATTTTCCCCATACCCCTGCACTTTGTTGCTATTCAAATAATCATCTAATTCCCTCTTGAATGCCTCAATTGAATCAGCCTCCACCACACTTCCAGACAGCGCATTCCAGACTCGAACTACTCGCTGAGTGAAAAAGTTTTTTCGCACATCACATTTGCTTCTTTTGCAAATCATTTTAAATCTGTGCCCTCTCATTCTTGATCCTTTTACAAGCGGGAACAGCTTCTCCCTATCTACTCTGTCCAGCCCCCTCATGATTTTGAACATCTCTATCAAATCTCCTCTTAGCCTTCTCTCTAAGAAAAACAGTCACAACCTCTCCAATTTATCTTCGTAACTGAAGTTTCTCATCCCTGGAACCATTCTTGTAAACCTCTTCTGCACTCTCTCCAATGTGTTCACATCCTTCCTATAATGTGGCGCCCAGAACTGTGCACAATACTCCAGTTGAGGTATAACAAGTGTCTTGTATAAATTCAGCATAACTTTCTTACTCTTGTACTCTATAACCTCTATTAACAAAGCCCAGGATAATACTGCTTTATTAACTGCTCTCTCCACCTGTCCTGCCACCTTCAATAACTTATGCACATATACACCCATGCTTTTCTGCTCCTGCACACCCTTCAAAATTTCACCCCTTATTTTATATTGTCTGTCCATGTTCTTCCTACCAAAATGCATCACCTCACATTTCTCCGCATTGAACTTCATCTGCCACCAATCTGCCCACTCCACCAACTTGTCTATGTCCTTGTGAAGTTCTACACTGTCCTCCTCACAGTTTACAAAACTCCAAAGGAAAGTGGTGAGAGCAATGCAGCATCAGATGCTCACATTGCTGTCAGGGATGCCAGAGTTCCCATCCACCACCTTCTCCCAGCTTACATTGAGTGGCATCTTCATACCAATCAGCAAGGCAGTTTCATAACAGGGAGGGAAAACATCCAGAACAGCCTTTCCTTCACCACTGCTATCACTAGTAGCACGGAAGGACTTCATTAGGAAGCTGTTGTTAATTTATTGTTGAGCAGCCTGGGTCTGGACAATACTTACAGTTCAGCTTCTAAGTAACGTCTGTGGTGTCTGTGTACTTTGCTCTGAGTCATCACTCAGGCATAGCCAATCAAGCACAGTGATCATAGATCAGTTATCAGACTCACATAATCAATCACAGAACAGCTGAACAAATGAGTACTACACCTTGCCTCTGTAAGGACAAACGACATGGGCTGGGCTTGCAGCCAGGCCGACATTTCCCCTTCCTCTCTGGCCACTGTCACTTGCTCTTCCTCACCCATGAGTCATGAATTTGGCAGCGTAACATCCCTCAAATTCATTCCCCCGGTATCCTGGCTGACAGTATCCATGCTGGCGCTGAGAGCAGGCAGTTGCTCGATGCAAGTGTGTAGTGAGTGCCAGGGTCCGTCACAGCATTTGTTCTCACTGCAATCTTGACTAGAGTATACTGAAAGACCAAAGGAAGAAGATTCCCAATGAATTTTCAAGGCAACCCCTGTTCACTATGAAATGAAACCACTTCGTACCCATGCTAAATTTATAATGTAAACACCGCATTAAACTCATGCAGAAAGGTCAAAGGGTAAACAACAAAGGGGCAAGTCTTCATTTTTTTTTCCTTACATTGTTTAAATAAATATTAAATATTCATGAAAGCAAAGTGCACAAATCAAGTAGCCACTCTCTGGTGTTTCAGTAAATTTGTGTGAAATATGGCATGATAGGTTATGACGTTGAGATTCAGACTAGGTCATCAGCACACCTCTGCACACCTCCACATCTGTAGGATTGTTTGCTGTTATTACACGTTCTGGGTTTAGTCATACATTGTCAAGTTAGTGTTAAATCAGAAGACATAGGACCTGAGGGCACAGAACTCCCCTCGGTTCATCAGTTGCAACTCCAAGGGCTTCAAGTTGCTCTGTAGGACAGGAATAAGATCATCGCCTGGACAGCTGCTGGATATAAAGGCCAAGCCACCTCTGCCATTATAGTGTTGAAAACACAAACAATAGCAGGGGCTGCACATGAAGACAGAATGACTTTGATTCATAAAATTCCCTTTCATTTGGCATTAGGTAAAAAAACCTGTAAATATTTGTGTTTGTTTGTTGTCAGTAGGCCTAAAATAATCTGTTGGCTTCAGCCTGTATGAACACAAATGGCAAAAACCTAATGTGTTAAATGTATGTAACTTTGAGTATTGCTGTGCGGTCAACTGCCGTCAAGCCAAAAAGATGTTCTGCCTACCACACAAATGAGTAATGCGATATATGAATTTCAGTGTCGGTGCGATGTTAGGTATGTAGGCCGTGCATCCCAAGGACTGGGGGGTCGTATCAAACAGGGTGCCCCTCCAGCTGTTCGCAACAGGCAAAGTACTGACCATACTCAACCAGCCCCTGCTTGCAAAACTCAGATCATCGCATCCAACATTAGATGTGATTCCATGATTGGACAGCACTTGCTAACCAATCCTGATTGTGCTAAGAATTACACTGACAACCAATTTAAGATTATCAGTCAGGCTCGCGGTGTGGCTCACGCACAGGGCCCTGTCCTTTGCAAACAGAAAGAACGTGTCCACACATTGCGCTTTTTTCAACTAAACATAAGCTTGCGGGACAGCCATTCCTTGATTCATTCCCCATGGCAATGCCTTGACCATTCAGAGTGGACCTGCCCGGTGTGAATTTAAACTAAAGCTTGGAGCCTAATTGTTCCCTGGTGAATTCTCCATGGCAATACCTCTAACATTTAGAGTCCACTTGCCAATCAATCATCACTCTCTTCTCATGCAGTATAAATTGTTGTTCCTTTTGAGATTTGGTATTCTTGTGAATCTGTCCTGATGAGTGCAAGACAAAAAGCTTCAACAACATCTCTTTCAGCAACACTCAAGTTCTGTACTACCAAGTGACTATATATAATATTTGCGATGAAATAGGCCTCAATTATTAAAATGATGTGGTTGTTTTAATGCCAAATTGCAAGGTAGATATCTGTGAATTGCTGCTTAAGCTCCAGCTTATACTTCCTTTGCTGTGCTATGCGTTAGTATTATCAATAATTCTGCATCAGTCTGGAGCTCCCCATGACAGGGCTTATAGTGACAATGATGGAGTAATACCATCAATGTTCTAACAAGCTTTGTACCACAGGTGCATCTCAAAGTCAATGTAAAGGAAACAGGACACGTATTCTGTACATACAAATCCAAATGTAAAGAAGTGGATTGATGGCAGATTAATAAGTGCAAGCCACTGTCCCAGTGCCAATTAACCAAAGCAGTGTTAGCTGAGAAAGTAACAACTTAAACACAGATCGAGAATAAATCCTGCAGCATTGAGTTAGATAGAGTTCTAATGAGAAAAACATGAGCTCACAGCTATTGGAATATCTGCTAATTCTAAGCCTTAAAAAAAAGGATATTTTTAAAATTCATTCATGGACTGTGGTCATTGCTGGTAGGGCCAGCATTTATTGCCCATCCCTAATTGCCCTTGTGAAGGTGGTGGCAAGTGGCATTCCTGAACTGCTGCAGTCCTTGGGCTGAAGGTACACCCACTGTGCTGTTAAAGAGGGAGTTCTAGGATCCTGACTCAACAACACTGAAGAAACAATGATATAGTTCCAAGTCAGGATGATGAAACTTGCAGATGGTGGTGTTCCCATGCTCCAGCTGCCCTTGTCCTGCTAGGTGGTAGAGGTAGCAGGATTGAAAGGGGCTGTTTAAGGAGGCTTGGTGAGTTCCTGCAGTACATCTTGTATATAGTACACACTGCTGCTACTGTGCGTCCTTAGTGGAGGGAGTGAACGGTTAAGGCGTGGATAAGGTGCAGATCCAGTGGGCTGCTTTGTCCTGGATGGCGTCAAGGTTCTTATGAGTTATTAGAGCTGCACTCATCCAGTCAAGTAGAGAGCATTCCATCACACTGGTGACTTCTGACTTGTAGGTGGTGGACAGGCTTTGGGGAGTCAGCAGGTGAGTTACTTGCTACAGAATTCCCAACCTCTGACCTGCTTTCACAGTCACTGGACCAATTGGCCCACAGGTCCAGATCAGTTTCTGGCCAATGATAACCCCCCAGCATGTTGATGATGGGAGATTTGATAATAGTTATATCATTGAGTGTCAAAAGCTTGATGATTTTACTCTTTCATGTTGGCACCTGTGTAGTACAAAGGTTATTTATCACTTATCAGCCCAAGCCTGGATCTTGTCCAGGTTTTGATGCATTTGGACATGGACTGCTTCAGTAACTGAGGAGTCGCAAATGGTGCTGAACATGGTGCAATTATCAGTGAATATCTCCACTTCTGACCTTATGATGGATGGAAGGTCACTGGTGAAGATGGTTGGGCTGAGGACACTACCCTGAGGAACTCCTACAATGATATCCTGGAGCTGAGATGACTGACCTCCAACAACCTCAACTTTCTTCCTTTGTGCTAGGTATGATTCCAACCAGCGGAGAGCTTTCCCCCGGTTCCCATTGACTCCAGTTTTACTCAGGATCCTTGACACCACACTCGGTCAAATGCTGCCTTGACGTCAAGGACAGTGACTCTCACCTCACCCCTGGAGTTTGTCATTTTTGGACCAAGGTCATAATGAGGTCAGAAGCTGTGGTCCTGATGGAGCGAAAGCTGGGTATTAGTGAGCAGGTCACTTGATGGTATGGCTGATGACACATCCTATCTTTTTTTTAATGATTGAGAGTGGACAGATGTGGCGATAATTGTTCCAAATGGATTTGTCCCACCTTTTGTGGACAGGACTTTGATTATTGATTCATTCAAGTCATTGCGATGTGAATGAAATGGCCTGGATTATGCAATAAGTATAATGGTGAGGTTAATTATGAAGTAAATCAGAAAGAAACATCATTCTCAGTTAGACATGGAAATCCAGGAGTTGCTGTCAGAGTTGACCTGCTCCTCCACAAGCTTCTTATACCATTACTTCTCTGAGAAGCTCAACATTGAAATCCATGGAATGATGTGAAACTAGTGTACTTACACACTAAACCTGCTAGAAAAATTTAGGGTTAGCGAATTAAAGTGTACGTGAATTTTTAACAGTCTAATATACCTTTAACAGTGCCAAACAATCTCTCTTGGCATGAATTTTTGTTTTACAAATATGGAGACTCATTCCTTCAGATTGTAATTATTGTTGGAGATTTTTAAACAGTGTTTTTTTACTTTTCTATCTCTTTTATATGCCTCTCTTAATCCCATCTTTCTTCCCTCTGTTTCTTTTGCTTTCCACACATGATTTTATATTGAATTAAATAGTCTAAATTGTACTTCCTGTTTAGATTGCATGTGGCTCAGTGAGGATTCTTTAACCCGATTTGTTCTTGCCCTATTCACACATGTCACTGATTCCCCGGAGAGGACAGCTATGCTGAAAGTGATCTATATTCTCACCCAAAAGTCCACTAAAAGTCTCTGGACAGCTGTCACTATGATGAACGGCAAATTCCATTCTTCTGCTACTGACTGCAAATTCTGGGTGTCTATGCGCAGGAAGCAGGCAAATTAATGTAAGTTAAATGGTGCCACTGGTCTGTGAGAGATTTGTGTACATTGTTTAATGATATCATTGATTATGGTATAAAAATGACGCACTGAAATTAACCTTTTGGTACCATAGTACTTTAGGCATCTGGTGATTTTTTTATTGTAATTATTCCCAATCAGCCTGCACATGTAAATTACATTTAATTGGAATAATTTATTCACACCTTTCTTTCTAATTGGAAATTAACTAGACTGACTAAAGTTCAGAAAGATAAGACCTCTCAAAACATCAGCTTAACTAACATAATTCACAATATTTCCAAGTGACAGAATGGTTAATTGTGCCAAAAGGCAAAAGGAATACACAGTGGCATATGATCTAGATGACATAATTTTCTCATGGATCATGAATCATAAACCAATGCTTGGGGATCTGTGCTGTGAGTTTTGAAAGGAGCAATATCAGACAATCCTTCACAATTGATGCTGCCCATTCCGTAAGTTGTGATACTCAGATGATGAGGGTTCAAACTTAGATCAATGGGCCGTAACTTCCTCGGAGTGGAAATCAGTGTCGGATTGCCACTCCGCGCCCACTTACCTGCGCCAAATTTCCTCCATGCTGTCTCACCTCGGCTTCTGACGCAGGCCGGGCAAGACCCCGGCAGCACAGCTGTCTCCGAAGCCCAGGGTCACAGCCCAGCACCGTCGAATTGAATGAGGACACGCCCCCCCCCTTTTTTTACAGCACTAGCTGCCTAAAGCAGGTCAATTTAAAGACACCCATTGAAATTGACATGACAAGTATCTAAGGTAAGTGAAAAGGATTTGGGGGGGGGGGGCGGTGGTGGTGCGGGGGTCCTTGGAGGTCGGGCGGGGATGGAGACAGGGGTTCGGACATCGGGAGGGTAGAGCGGGACGGACATTTGGCGGGGGCGGGGAGCTGGGGGTGTTGGACATCAGGAGGGGCGGGGGTGTTGGAATTTCAGAGGGTGTGGGTCGGACATGGAGAGTGGGGGGGGGGTTGGGTCGGTGGGGGGTAAGTGTCAGGCCCGGAGGGGTGGGGGGGGGGCATCTGGTGAGAGGAGACTCATGTGGGGGGAGGGGATCCCATGGGTGTTCGACAGGTGGGGAATACCGTGCGGGGTGGTGCTTAGTCAAGGGTGGATGAGTCCCCTGGGGGATCAGGGCTGTGGGGAGAGTCCTCTGGGGGGGTCTTTTGGGATCTTTACAATAGTTACTCAGAAGTTAGAAGAGGTTTTTATTCTTCTAACTTTTTCTGGGTAACTATTGGTATAACCCCGGGCGGAACCATTGAAGTTTGCGATTTAAACCCCATTCTCTGATGGTTCCTAGGGCAGCGCCATTGTCCAGAGGAAGTGTGCACTTCTGGGCAATTTGCCATGCAAACCCTTACCTGGGAACTTCCCAGAGGGTTTCCCCAGTGCATCTTTGGGATACCCCCCCACCCAACCAAATCCAGCACTGGGGGAGCGTGGAGGTTACTGACTATTTTGCAGATGTCACTGTGCTCCCTATTCCCTGTGCCATATGCAAAGCACCTAATGGACATTTCAGCACCATAATCATTATCACCAGCTTCTTTGTGTTATGTTACAATGTTATAAAGTGGACATTTTGGATTCTAACCTGGGATCACAAAGAGGTAGCAGAGTAACTGGGCTGGAGTGTTAAAAACAAGAGATTTTCCACTCCAAAGGCTAGTGACTATTTATTGGATAACAGAATAATCTTCTATTATGTTTCATTATTATTTTATGTTTACATTTACAGGATAAAGGTTACTGATTAGTGCAGTGAACTCGGCCACAATTTCCGAAATCGCTGAATTGGGTAATGACTCGGAGGAGTAGTTTCATGAAGTAGCGCTGACAGTGGGGAGCTGTACTCTCCAGGGGCACAGATCAGAAATTCAGCGGGAGGACTGCAGCACGGTTAATCAAGAGCCAAGAGCAGCAAATGCACCAAATTTCTCACAGAGAGCACCCGCACGGACTCGTAAATCTGCATGGGAATAAAGCACAGCAGCACTGTGGTACCTGCCTGCAGTTCCCCCACCGCGTTCAGGCCCTCGTCTCAGGCAGCACAACAGGAAATCGGCATCTCCACCGAGCATGGGGAGGATCAGAAAACAAATGAACCTCTCACAGCTTTGATCATTTTCCACTTCAGAGCCGCAGAAGCCTGGAGCAAGCTGCCTGGACATTTGTAATGGAGAATTTATACAAGGCACGGAGAAGGGACCTAAATGCAGGGGATTTAAATGATAATATTTGGAGGGATTAAACTAAAGCAACTTAAAAAGCAGGCAACACTAGCCTCTCCTTTAGGGGAGGCTGTAATACAAAATCCCACCATCAAACAGTCCTTCACTTAACTGCGCTTGCCGAAAGTATCATTCCCATTTTTTTGAAACAACGTTAATGTAACCAGAGAGTCAAATTTGTTTGCTTGCCATTTTTGTAGCTTTTTCTCAAAGAGGCTTCATTTCCTTCACACCTGGCAGCTTAATCCTTTTGGGAGCAGAGATTTGTAAATGGGGACAAATGCTGTAAAGGATATTGTATACTTGAAAAATGATTACAAGGCAGTAATATAATCAAGGGCTTCAAATAGTCCCAAAAGCTGGGAGATAAAAATTCGAACAGCTTAGATCTATTACTTGAGCCAGAGAATAAATACTGCCTGCTCCTAATTCCCAAGTACCCATTTCTCATTGTATCTGTCAGTATTTACAATTATCTCTTCAGCCACCTCCTCTATTCAGACTTCAGCTTCAAATGGAATTATATAGAAACTACAACATATGGACCGTTTGGCCCATGCTGATGTGGATGTTCCACACGAGTCTCCTTCCATCAATTTCTCTGACCTTGTCGGCATTTCTGGTTGCCCCTTTTCTCCCTTGAGTATTTATTCAGTTTCTCCTTATCCATGTCAGCCTGTGGCTCAGTGGATAGTGTTTTCACCTCTGAATCACAAGGCTATGGTCTCAAATCCCACGCCGGAGATTTGAGCGCAAGAAACAAAGCTGATGCTGCAGCACTGAGGGAGTGCTGCCCTGTCAGAAGTGCCTTCTTTCTGATAAGATGTTAAACCAAAGTCCCAGCTACCCTTACAGATGGATGTCAAAACTCCTGCTGCACTACCAGACCCTGCATCAAATACAGATGATGTGGTTACCTCTTTACTGTCTGTGGGACCTTGCTGTGCACAATTGGATGCTGGGCATTCATTTCATTACAACAGTCACCGCACTTTAAAAGTACTTGATTGGCTGTGAGATCTTGAAAGGTGCTCCCTAAATGATGTAAGACATCATTTCAACAAAGCCATGTAATATTAAGTTCCGTGTCCTGACCATTCTCTGGGTAAAGAATTTGCTTCTGAATTCCTTACTGGATCTCTATTTGTTTTTTTTTATTTTGAGAGCCCCCCATTCCAATCCAGGCTGATGCTGTAGAGACGCGGGTTCAAATCCCACCATGGCAGCTGGTGGAATTTAAATCCAACCGATTGACAAATGCCTGGAATTGAAAGTGAGCCTCAGTGACTGTGGCCATGAAACCATTGTCGGAAATACCCATGTGGTTCATTAATGCACTTTAGGGAAGGGAATCTGTCGTTCTCACCTGGTCTGGACGTGTACTCCAAACACACAGCAATGTGGTTGACTCTCTACCTCACTCACAAGGGCAATTAGGGATGGGCAACAAATGCTGGCCTTATCGGTAATGCCCACATCCCATGAAAGAATAGAGAAAAACTTGAAGTAGGGTGGGCCGAAGCAGATTGTCATGAAACTATAATATTTTTCAGAATATTATTATAGAGGCTTACGAATGTGAGTGTGGGTGGTTCTGTGTGTGTGACTGATTTGATTGTATTAGAGTCAGATAGACTGCAAGGTTGAAATTATTAAAAGAAGTTGAGGTGTAAAAAGGTATTTGAAATGCTAATGAGGAAACATGGATGAGAGCAGCATGTAGGGGGTGAAGGAAATGTGCATTTTAAGATAAGTGGAAAGGTGTTTTGGTTTCAAAGGGATGGTAGGATGTTTATAACTAACAAGATAAATAGAGCAAGGCTATTATGTTTATTTTTCCCAAAAGGAAAAAGGCCATATTAACAACATGAAAGATTTTTCTACTCTGGGAAAAGTAAAAGTAAAAGTAAAGGCCTGTAGAACAATGGAATTTACAGATTAAAGAGAGAGAAAACATACATAAAGAGGAATGCAAGACTATTTAGGGCATGCAGCTGTTGGAGATTGAAAGATACACTATGTGAAGCAATCCCTTGGGGAAAAGCCTCCAGCCGCTTCAGCAGAGGTCTGCAGTGTCCAGTAACTAAAGTTATGTTACAAGCCTATGGAATTCCACTGTTGAGTGGGTGCTGTGGTAACCTTGCTGGATTGATTTTATCACTTCAAATCTATTTTGGTCTGTTGCCTTAAAGGGGGTGTATAGTTGGGAGCGCGTTTAGTTATGAATTTTGGGAACTGTTAAGACTAAATAACCATGTAACTGTGATCTTGTGTGTGCTTATTGTTTTGTTTTTCCCTTTTGTTAATAAATGTTTTAACCTAATTTTAAGATCGCTAAAGGTGTCAGTGGACTCAATTCTTCTGAATTCGGTGCATAAGCCTCCTCATAATAAATATAAGTTGCAAAACCTTTGTGATAGTATGGCCATGTTTCCCTTGTGGAGTGGTCCACCTGGCACATATCACTTGCTGCATCATAACAAAGCTGGTCCATATCTTCCAGTCTCCAATCATCGGAGACTATATGTATGACTGAGATACGCATTGGGATCCTGAGGAAGTCCCAGCAGACTTACATGGGAATTGCCCGGAACATCTCCTTGCTCCCCGGGAGCCCTCCCAGAATGTCTCCAACTTTGACTTAGCGTCAGAGACGTCTAACAGATCTGATGTACTCTGAATAGTTACCAGATTAGACAGAAAAATCCTAGTCTAACTCCTGTGAAGGTAGATATTGTTTAAATATTTTGGGAATATGGGAGTATTCTGTAAAGAAGGGTGTGTGTCTGTGTATGTGTGCGCCCATGATAAATTAAACAGAGGGAAGGTTAAAAGATACACTTGTGTGTGAGAGTTGAGAGATAAAAGGGTAAAGGAGCTAGATGCATGCATTTGTAATGAGAGGCTATGGTGAAGTTGGATTTACAAGTAAATAGGTTGGGTTTTTTTTTAATTGCATTATGAGACAGGTAGGGACTTGGCTTTTCAGATGTTAAATTTCAAAGGGGAGTTTAAGGGACTTTTACAACTTACAAAGGTTTCATAAGTAAATAGGAAGGTTTACCTCAGGTAAAAAGTGGAGAAAGTGGAGGCAATAGTAAAACATGAAAGATTTTTAAATTTTGGAAAACTTGGGCTCAAAGAGGTGCTGAGGGCAATGGAATCTGAGATGAAAGGGGAAAAGGATGTTTAAGGGGAGATGTTGAGCTGAGTTGTGGTAGCTGTGTGGGGGAAATGACTTGAGTCCAGCTCTGTGCTGAGAGAAGGTATGAAACCTGAAACAGCCACCCAGTCAAACCAGAAAAGTGTTTGTTTCAGAAAGCAGTTTATTTCCTGAACTTTCAGGGCCAGCAGAGTGGAAGTGTTTGAAGAGTCATGTGGTATACCTTTACTAAAATAACAGCAGTTTTGTCTTGGGGTATTATTACTGGATGTTTACAGCTAAAAATCTATAAGGGAGTTGCTGCCAAGTAGTTTACTTGTGTGTTCTGACTATGTGGGTTTTTTGGGATGTTTTGTAAGACTGTGTCAACTGTGTAACTTTAATCTTCTACTTAAGCCTTTTTTCTTGCTAATAAATCTTTTAACATTTTAAAATCCTAAAGGTGTTACTCGAGTTCTATGCTTCTGGGATCAGTAACTTTTCCTCCTCGCTTTCAAAATACAAAAAAAAGTTATGATCACTAAGAGAGGCTTCCCTCTGGGATCTGACTGGCTCAACAAATAACATCGGCTGTGGCTGTAACACTCCTGGGTAATTCTGAAACCAAATCCTTAACCACTAACACAGAATCCGCACCCCCCCCCCCACCCCCACCATCCCATCCCCCACCCACCCCCAAACTCCGGACTACTCCCCGCCCACCAGACCCGATTACCATCTCACCCATCTGCCACTTAGACCCCCTGCCATTCTGCCCACTTGCCGCCTCGCCCACCTGCCACCTCGCCCACCTGCTACCTCGCCCACCTGCCACCTCGCACACCTGCCACCTCGCACACCTGCCACCTCGCACACCTGCCGCCTCACCCACCTGCCGCCTCACCCACCTGCCACCTCGCACACCTGCCACCTCACACACCTGCCACCTCGCACACCTGCCGCCTCACCCACCTGCCGCCTCACCCACCTGCCACCTCGCACACCTGCCACCTCGCACACCTGCCGCCTCGCCCACCTGTCGCCTCGCACACCTGTCATCTTGCACACCTGCCACCTCACACACCTGCCACCTCGCACAACTGTCGCCTCGCACACCTGTCGACTTGCACACCTGCCACCTCACACACGTGCCACCTCGCACACCTGTCGCCTCGCACACCTGTCGTCTTGCACACCTGCCACCTCACACACCTGCCGCCTTGCACACCTGTCGCCTCGCACACCTGTCGTCTCGCACACCTGCTGCCTTGCATACCTGTCACCTCGCACACCTGTCATCTCGCACACCTGCCGCCTCGCACACCTGTCGACTTGCACACCTGCCACCTCACACACCTGCCGCCTCGCACACCTGTCGCCTCACACACCTGTCGTCTTGCACACCTGCCACCTCACACACCTGCCGCCTTGCACACCTGTCGCCTCGCACACCTGTCGTCTCGCACACCTGCTGCCTTGCATACCTGTCACCTCGCACACCTGTCATCTCGCACACCTGCCACCTCGCACACCTGCCGCCTCACCCACCTGCCGCCTCGCCCACCTGCCACCTCACACACCTGCCACCTCGCACACCTGCCACCTCACCCACCTGCCACCTCGCACACCTGCCACCTCGCACACCTGTCGCCTCGCACACCTGTCATCTTGCACACCTGCCACCTCACACACCTGCCGCCTTGCACACCTGTCGCCTCGCACACCTGTCGTCTCGCACACCTGCTGCCTTGCATACCTGTCACCTCGCACACCTGTCATCTCGCACACCTGCTGCCTCGCACACTTGTCATCTCGCACACCTGTCGCCTCACACACCTGTCGCCTCGGACACCTGTCATCTCGCACACCTGCCGCCTTGCACACCTGTCACCTCGCACACCTGTCACCTCACACACCTGCCGCCTCGCACACCTGCTGCCTCGCACACCTGTCATCTTGCACACCCATCGCCTCACATACCTGCCACCTCGCACACTTGCTGCCTCGCACACCTGCCACCTCGCACATCTGCCGCCTTGCACACCTGTCGCCTCACACACCTGCCACCTCGCACACCTGTCCCTGTCATCTCACACACCTGCCGCCTCGCACACCTGCCGCCTCGCACACCTGTCCCTGTCATCTCACACACCTGCCGCCTCGCACACCTGTCACCTCGCACACATGCCACCTCGCACACCTGTCACCTCGCACACCCGCCGCCTCGCACACCTGCTGCCTCGCACACCCGCCGCCTCGCACACCTGTCACCTCGCACACCCGCCGCCTCGCACACCTGTCACCTTGCACACCCACCGCCTCGCACACCTGCCGCCTCGCACACCCGCCGCATCGCACACCTGTCACCTCGCACACCTGTCACCTCGCACACCTGTCACCTCGCACACCTGCCACCTTGCACACCTGTCACCTCGCACACCTGCCGCCTCGCACACCTGTCACCTCGCACACCTGTCACCTCGCACACCTGTCACCTCACCCACCTCAAGACCCTCCAAGAAATGAGGAGCAGCATTGAATTGGGGGAAAATCCGAGCAGGGCAGCAACTGGCCAATGATTGTTGTGATCCCCGGAATATACAGGCCATTGTTTCTCTGAGAGTGGAGCCTGGAAGTGCCTTGCTGCCTGGACCCTGGGTCCGAGCTGTGCCTTAGCCTCATCCGCTCTCCACAGCGGCTCCCCAGGCTCCGGACTGGGGCTTTAGACGGCTCTGTGCAGGTGTCAGTGTTGTGACACGACAGCCCAGGCTCAGGCACCATGCCTGTGACCCTCAGTGTAGCTCCGAGCTGGCCTCCTCCGCTAGCTCCCCTGTACTGCAGTCTGCTGGCTTCCAGTGCCATACAACCAGTGAACACTGCTTCAGATGCCTTCTGGGTACAAGTTGTTGTTGTCTCACAGCCAGTGCGAAAGGGCGGAGCTTTGAAGCAACAAAAAGTGACGATAATTAAATTAGAAAATAACACAGAAATACAGAGTAATGAGTTGATAAGTAAGCTTCACAATTATATTTGCAACTGACAGAGATGCATAAATGCATTGATTATTTACACATACATTTATAATCAACACACAGGGAAAATCAAATTAATAAACAGATGTACATTAACGCGTTAATAAATAACACACTGGTAAGTACCTTGATAACTAACACAACTGCTCACTAAGGGCATTAAAAATTAATAGTTACAGTCCAGTTAATTTGAGCATAAAAGTGATAAATTAACCTAACTAACAGACCGTTCCATATAAATGCATTAACATGATGATGAGCCCCCTCGTCTCCCTGCCCTCCGCCCAGCATCTGTAAGGCCCGAGTTTCCCATCTTGCGCCTCTTGCTGCAGGTTCATTAGATACTGTGACCTCGGCCCTCTCCAGCTCAGGTACAGCCATGAGAATACCCTGATAACAGGTAAAAAAGCTTTTTGTGAAGCATTTTCAAATTCATTAAAGAGCTCTAGATTAAACAAATCACCAAGGAAGTTTATAGACCTAACCTATATTGATTTATGTTCAAAAAATAGAAACTTAAGATATTTTTACCAGAGCTTTTGATTTTTTCACAGATTGTCTCGTGATTTACGGTGAGGTGAAATTATTGATCATGCTTGTAGAGTTTCTCTGATTTGCACAGTTATATCTAGCCTCGACTGTGAGGCAGTGTTCAGGTTTGTTTTATTGTCCAGTCATTATTGGCAATAGCTGGTGCATTCTGTGTCATTGACATTCACATCGCAATTCCAGTGGTAGCGCCATATGTTGATCAAGATAATGTGCAGTTAATTGATCCCTGTGCATTTGTAGAATTAGCCTGCGCAGAAGAAAATTCTGTTCTTTAAATTGCATTTTACACGAGAGAGAACACACAGCGCAGAACATGTGTTGACAGAAACAAGTACAAGACCAGAAAGACTGGCCAGGCCCAAAAGCCATCTCAATCACCAATCCCTCCAAATCTGCCCAAAACCCCCATCAATATTCCCAGACTGGCTGCTTTCACTGTCTTCCTGAGAAATCTGTTCCAGAGGTCCTGCCAACCTCAGCATGAGGTAAACGATTCACCGGCCCTCTGCTAAGCATGAACCCGAATGAGTTTGGGTTCTGGGGTTTGTAATGGGCAGTGAGTAGGAAATTTGGCTCTTAACAGCACCACTCATTTTTCACTCGGCCAATAAGACGTGCACTCTGAATGCTGGTACCAGTGTACATTATTGTTGAATTATAATCAAATTCATGCGACTATAATGTTGATGTAAATTGGCAGATGTGTTTCACAATGCTTTGGTGAAGGCTGGTTGACAACTTGTGACCAAACTAAGACATCTCTCACAGAGCCAGCACAGACACAGTGGGCTGAATGGCCTCATTCTGCGCTGTAGTCATTCTGTGATTCTGTAAGTAAACATTATGGTGCAAACTGCTTTCATTGAGTTGCTCATGTCTGAACGTGAACATGTCCCTCTCCCTTGGCCCAGTGCCTAATGGCTATTCCAAAATAAATATGTCATTGGTGATTTTGATACTAAATGTGGCCAGAGCAACATCGTTGACCAATCAGGTTAAGAGTGAGTAATCGTCATGTAGGTATGGAAATAAATAATGGCCATACTATTTATATTCAGTCTCCCAGGATTGGAGGAAATGTAATTTTCAACTGACTTTTTAGAGAGTTCAAAACAGAATAGTGGAGAATATGTAATGGGAGATATATATGTATCTGCAATTTTATTTATGAATGAAGATATATTGTGCCCTAAAGTCACCAGCTCTCTATGTGTTGGAATTAGAGAATAATTAAAGCCTCCATGTCCAGAGTTTCAGTGTGTGAACTTTGGGTTAACAATCAGTGGTGTGCTCGTTGCTGCTAGGAGTGGAGCAGTGACCAGCTGGGCTAACATCCAGTGCATCGTGTTAGGATTTTGGAGTCAGGCTAACGAAAGAGTCTTGTAAAAAGTGCCTTTGTTACTGAAACAACCTAGAGCTCAGTCTGACTGATGTAAAATCAGAAAAGATCCGGGTTGTCAACAAATTGTCAACAAATGCCACTAGACGTGGAAGAGAAAGAAGGTGCTTAAGGCTAGGGGCAGCCATGCATTGGTGCAGCTGTACAGCTCACAATATAACGTAGACCGAAGCTGTACTGAGCACAGTGCATGGGTCGACAAAGGCATGTGCAGAACTTCACCTTTCATGAGTCACATTTTTTAAAAATGTATTATTTCGTGGGATATGGGCATTCCTGACAAGGCCAGCATTTGCTGATTATCCCTATTACCCTTGAACTGAGTGGCTTGCTCGACCATTCCAGGGGCCAGTTAAGAGTCAACAACATTGGAGTCACATGTAAGCCAGACCAGGTAAGTGTTGGATAACATTCGGTAGGTCTTAATGAAGTCTTCATCACCTTCAACAGGTTAACTGTATGTATCTGTTAACTACAAGAACTATGTACATAAATACAGTAAAGGGTTCAAGCTAGGCACTGTCCCCATGCTTGCTTGTGCACACTGCTCTGTCCAACACTAGACTGACCCCTAGGTGTGAGTCACGTGTTCTGTTACATCACTGTGTGGGCGGTACTGTACTCAATCCCACATGAGCCTTTATGTGCCGGACCCTTATACTACACGTCCCCCAAGTCTTTAAACAATGTGTTTCAAGTTATGCACGTTTACCCCATGCATTATTACTACCCTATCTTCCCCCACACCCACTTCAATTCTGAGTTCATAGGTTCAGCCGGCCTGGAGGCCTTATAACCTGCCATATCACATTCATAATACTGTCAGAGGAGTGATAGGCTCTGCCGTGGTAGGTAAATTCTGTTGATTCGGAGGCTATTCTGGAATCTGGGAATCTTTACATCCTCTTTTTCCATTCCTTGGTATTGAACTGTCCTTTGTTGTCTCAGCAGCTATGGTGATAGATGGGTTTTTGTTCCATCCTATTTCTTGTGGGTTGGATGAGCCATGTCCATTTTTTTCCTCTTCCTTGGATGCCGCACTGTCCTCTGTGACAGAAGATGGCCATTCCTGCGATGAGGATGTGGTTTTTCAGTAAGCTCACCCTTGCGTTTGTCTGCGTGGTGTACTGTCAGCAATGGATGGCTGCTATTTGGTTCCAGTGTTGTCTGTGGCCCTGTCTTGCTGGTCGGGAGTTACAGCGTTTGCTCTGTGGTCACAGCATTGACCTCATCAACAGTTGTTGGAGCCAGAAGTTGAAGCTCTTCTGGTTGTTGGTTGCCCTCTTGTCTCTCCTCCATTGGAGGCATCATCGTAACTATCTGAATGACTGTTCTGACCAATGAGGGCTTTCCGGCACCTGTACCAAAAATGGACAAACCTGCAAAGAGAGAAGATGGTTCAGAACTGAAGTCCCAGTCAGGATCCTCTTTCTTGTTTGAGTTCTCGAGAACTTGCAGTTCCTGTACAATTTACGACAGTGGTTGTCTTGACATATTCTGCCATTTTGAGGAGATTCAGGGCTACACAGGCATCTCTGCTCAAGGGAGAGAAAGGCTGGTTACGGATGCTGTACAACTGCTTGAAGATTTATTTGCCGCCATCTCTTAGTGGTTCCGGAATCACGTCTATGACCGGAAATCGGATTCCTCCAGGTCTGCAGTCTGTTGTTCGAAGCCAGAGGTCCCTCAGCCATGGTTCTCTGTCCGATAGGACTGTAACACTGGCTCCCGTGTCCAATTTAAAGTTTGTGAGATGGCCGTTAACCAAAAGGTCCACATTTCATAACAAAAATCCAGGGCATTGACTTCACCCAAGAAGCGTGGCTGTGTGTCCTCTTGGTGTGTAACCTCAACCTCGTGAATCATCTTTGGGTCTTCTGTGTGTTTCGATGTTTTGGCCTTGCTCAGTCTGCCAAAGTGTCCAAATCTGTTCCATTGAAATCATTGGGCTGAAATTGCAGGACATTGTTCTGGCCTATGGGGGCACTTTGTTCCACAGCGCTGGCACAGTCACCCTACTGGTCGTTTAGGGCATTGCTTCCCTTGGCTTGGGGTGTCCCTGTTTCATTGCTGTTTAACTAACTGGACTGCGGGGTTTCTTTTGCACTACAGATTACTTTCTCTTCTTAAAAATGGACCTGCGCTGCGCACGGAGTTCAGACTGTCTGACAACCTTGATAGCTTTCTCGAGGGTTGGATCTTCCTTTGCTTGCAGCGTATCTGAGAGTGTGTTATCTGCAACTCCTACAACTATTCTACCCCTGGTAAGTTCAGATTTCAGGTCTTTGCATTCACAGCCTTTGGTCATCCTGTACAGATCATTAATGAATGTGTTGACAGGCTCTCCTGGCTGCTGGATATGCTAATTAAATTTAGCCCTTTCGAGGATTTTGTTACTGCTTTAGGTTAAAATAAACATCAAATGATTTTAGTATTTGTTCTAAGTTAGCAGATGAATTGTTGATTTCTTGTCCGGCAATAATGTCGTCCTCTATTGGCCCTACCGAGAAAAGCAGTGTGTTAACTTGTTCAGTTTCAGTCTTTTTATCCAGACCCAAAGCAATCCTGTCTCTAAGGAATCATTTTCTCCAAAGTCCCCAATGGTGTGATTGATCTGGGCCTTGGATAAGTCCAAATTGATCCAGAAGTGTGGATTTCTGATCCATGTTTAAAAATATTTAAAGTGTAGGCTCAGCTCGCTTTTGGTGGGCTCCTGGTGCAAAGACAATTGCACCCAGCTCTGAAAAAGTTTTAAACAATAGCCACTTGGATTGACTAGCTGCAGACTTCTCTGTTTCAGTGCTATGCTTTAGGGTCATGAAAGCATTGAATCCTGGCCTTTGCTGGTCTTCAAAGCTGATTCTTCAGTTGCGATGCTTCCAAATTAATTAAGTAATTAATTATTCTTCTCGGAGTGAGCTCAGATGCCACGTGTTCAGGCATTGAGTTGTTAATCAGGTCTCTACAATAGCGACTTTAAACAGCAATTTCTGACCAGTTTCTCAGGACTTGCGGCATCCTGAAATTTAAAAGTTTTAGCTCTCCCCCCGCTAGGCCTGCTGACTCTGGGAATTGAAACAGGACTTCTGCTGGAGTAAAACATTTTAAATTTCTGCCTTCAGCTTCCAGGCCTTTCTTTGGAGCATTTCCCTGGCAATTTGCCTCTGGCTGTCTGCTTTTCAAGCTTTTCTTTAGGTCAAAATACTTCTTTGAATTTTTCTTCAGCCTTGCAGGATTTTAGTTTTTCTCTGCATGTTTTTGTGAGATTTTGGGTTTTTCTGTTTGCTGCCACCATGTTATTGGTTGTTGGATACCATTCAGTAGGTTAGCTGTATATATTTATTTCCTATATATATATATATATATATATACATAGTTCTTGTAATTAAGTATTCAAGATGGGAGTTTTTTTCCATGCTTGCTTGTGCACACAGCTCTGTCCAACACTGGACTAACTGTAGTTCATGTGTCCTCTTACTGTGTGGGCAGTACTGTACTCAGTCCCACATTAACCCTATATGGGTCAGGCCCTACCATACAGTAAGGTTGACAGATTTCCTGTCTCTGAGGACATCATTGAGCCAAATGGGTTTTTATGACAATTAATGATAGTTTAATGGTCTTCATTCCTAACATTAACTTTATATTCCAGATTTTATTAATTGAATTTAAAGTCCACCAGCTGCCATGGTGGGATTTGAACTCTTGCCCTCCAAATATTACCCTGGGTCTCTAGATTACTACTCCAGTAACATTATCACGATGCCACTGTCTCCCCCTGTCACATGTGGCCTGGGTTGTCCCTTATTTGAAACCACTAAAGGAAAAAGTGCTGGCCTGCAGATAGCACTTTTCATGACCTCAGGATGTCCCAAACCACTTTACAGCCAATGAAGTAACTTTTTGACGTGTAGTCACTACCGTTTTGTGGGACATTCAGCAGCCAATTGCAGACAGGGGCCAGGATTTTACAGTCAGCATGCGGGGTGGGGCCAACACATGGGCTGGTACCTAAAATGAGCCACGATGATGTTGGGCGTGGGCCCTGACATCATCGCAATGTTTCGTTTGGTGGGCGTGTGCCGGAGTTGGCTGCGCGCCCGCCAATAATTAAAAGGCCTATTGAGGCCATTAAAGAACTAATTAATTTCAAATTTACGCTGCCCATTGGCAGGGCAGGTGAAAAGGCCAAGCGGCCTTTACAGTTTTTAGGAAACCTCATCCACCACGAGCGGAATGAGTTTTCCTAAAGCTTTTACAAGTTGAATAAAAACTTTTAATGAAGAATAAAAACATGTCCCATCTCGTGTGACATGCATCATTGAATTTTTATTGCAGGTATTTATTCTTTTCAAAAGCGCTTCAACCTCTGTGAGGCAGCCCCGTGCCTCAGGGAGATTGAAATGTTCTTTTGCGCATATGCGTGAAAAAGCATTGGACCTGACTCTCCCTCCTCCCCTCCTCCCCCGCACAGGTAGCGCTCGGCGCTGCCGCTCACCTATTACGCTGGGTGGGCCTTAATTGGTCCACCCACGTAAAATGGGGGTGTGGAGCCAATCGCGGGTGATGGGTCAGCTCCACGACCGACCCCGCTCAGTCCAGCCAGGCTCGCCCGACACCCGAAAAATTCAGGCCAGGAAATTCCCCAAAACAGTGGTGAAACGAATGAGCATTTGTGTTAGGTGTTGGTTGGGAGGTAAATATCAGCCAAAACACAGAGGAGAACTCCCTAGCTCTGCTTTGAGAGCCATGGCACCCTTTTATGGACTTGGAAGAGCTGATATGGCCTTGGTTTAATGTTTCACCTGAAAGACGGCACCGCCAACAGTGCAGCACTCCCTCAGTCCTGTACTGAAGTGCCAGCCTGGATAATATGCCCACTTCGCTGATGAGGGGCTTAAATCCACAATCTTCTGACTCAAAGACTCAAGAGTAGCATCACTAAGCCAAAACTGAAAGGTAAGTTTAGAAAGATCCCAGAGATGCAGCGAGCTACTAAGAACTGTTTAAAATGTGGCTTCACATTGGTCTAGGATTTACCACACAAAGACCAACGTGAGATTCTCTTGGAGAGGCTGGGCCACCAGCCCCCTCTTTGGTGGTCTAGAGTGAGGCAAGTCAATAGCCTCAAAACCCGTGCAGGACCATCTTGGGCGCGGTCCCATGTGTTCCTCATGACGTGTGTTACTGTGCTGGAAAGTGGAAAGTCACAGGCTCCACTGCTGCAGTTCTGAGATGCAATGCTGTGAATACTGCTGTTCCCTGAGAATGTCAGATTGCACAATTGTCCCTAATCCTCAGGTTAACACAAGGGAGTAATATAATGCTCAAGGACATATATTGGCTGTCTGAAAATGAATTGTGTCAATTTTCTAAGTAAGTCATTACTCCCTCACTCTACCCAATACAAACCATTCTTATGGATTCCCGTCTTTTGTGCAACTAATTGAGTATTGATTAGTCCCACTTGAAAGTAAATGTTCTCCGACAAAAGCGAGTAAATAAATCCTAATAAAGACTTAAAATAGTTGTATAAGTTTTATTGCCAAGTAAGAAATTTTGAATTTTAATTCAATAAATACATTGCAAGATTTCTTTACAAACATAATTTAAACATTCAGTAGAAACAGAACCAGAAATATTTGAACCAAGACAATAGATGACATCATAAATTATATATTTTACAAGCCCATTAACAGCAGTTCACAAGACAATACACGTACCAAAATAATTATGCATATACACTTAATTTATTTCAAAACTGTATGACATAAGATATTTGTTACTGTCATAAATAAATCCTTCAGATTCTTTCACTTGACAAAGGATCACACAGGTCAAAATGTTGGTCAACAATGTTACAAAGGGAACTGAAAGCCTCTGAATGGGAATCGTGTACACTTACCCACTCACCAAGCTACAGGATTGAAGAGCTGCTGGATATCGGAGGATATCAGCAACATTTTAGCAACAAAATAAAACAAAAAAGCTACAAAGTTCCGTGTATATAAAGGTTTATACGATTACGAACTGGCCTGTGATTTCACATACTTTCCTAATTGTTCTATTTTTTGTGTGTGTCGTGAATGACTTTATCAAGATAGTCACTTGCCTCTTGGAAAGGTCATGCAACAGAAAATGTGCAGACTTAGATAGTGTCAAAGGAAAGAGAATTTCAAAAGCTGACCAAAGAGATTTGATTTAAACCTGCGCTCAGCCCCCCTTTAATTAGATGAACGAACTAGAAAGCAAGTCTTTCTGACCACGGCCTGTACCCCAGACTTAAATAAATGAGCAGATTGCAGAACTTTACTTCAAGCTCATTAAAAAAAAAAACAATAATCTGTCTCGATTTAAAATAGTTTTCTTTTTCTCTGTTATGCTATGTTCAGCTCAACATTGATATAATAATTCCAAAGTGAAGACCAAGACCAATTGTTGGAGGACCCTCTCATTTGCTCCCTACAGCTCTTAGCCTGCTTTTCTTCTGATTGCTTATCATTGTGCATTCGCTTCTGTAAAATTGATTTAAGACACGCAGTCATCAATTTAAAAAAAACTCATCACCTTCCCTTTCTCTTAACAGAAAGAAATCTACCACCATGCAAGAGAACTCCTGAGCTACAGCTACATTCAATCACAGATGGAGGGGGTGGGGGGATTGAAATAAAATCCAAAGAGTTCTCATTCCCATTAGCATCGATGCTCAGGTAATGCTAATAGCAGTCATCGACAACCTGGCACACACAATGTTATCTATTGAGTGCTCTCTGTAAGTAGTTGATGAATTAGTTGACGAGTGCTGGAGCAGTTGTCTCTCACAGCACTGGTACTTCCGAGGCTAGTTCCACCCGCCCCCACACTTATGCATTTCAAATGTTAATTTAAAATATCTTATATTCTTTATATACAAATACCCTTCTGGAATCTCTTTAAATGGAAAGAGAATCATTTTACTTCAATCATAATAGAACAAGTTATTTTGGGCTCTGGTTATAAGAAGCTCGGCCAATTTAATTGAATCCTGCTCAACATTTTGTCCTGTTCAAAGTCGGCTGCTGTGTTTCTCCTTTCTGATGATAATGACTTTACCACAGAGTTAAGCTGCAGGACCAGGACCATAGCTTCAGCAGATAGAAAGTGAGGGACTTTGACCATTGTATATTCCATTGTCCAGAGCTGTCACAACATACTAACGTCTACTCTGCCAAGCTAAAGGACGCACAACTGACTCGACTTGAGGGCTGCTGTGGATAGCCTGAAAGAATAAGCTACAGCCCCTCTCACAAACCATGTGCCCTCCCTTCCTGAGGGTGCTGATTCATGCTGAGCTGTTTTGGGATGGGTCCAGGGGCACCTGCAGGCCCCGTATTCATCTCCAGGTATGAACAATGACCCGCAGACTATTTACCTATCGAAAGCAAGACTGGCTCCATCTTATCTGAGTTCCACGTTCATGTTTTACAGCAGAGTGGCCACTGCACAGTGGGTGCCCTGAACATATCATCTGTAATGGCCAAAATAAGGAACAGCTGTTTCTTCACTGCTGTTCTGTTTGAGATCAACCCTAATACAGTAAATCTAGGGTCTGACTGGTTCATGTTTCTCAGCAGCATCATAATCAGGGCCTTTTAACAGGTTTTCCTTATAACTTGGGATGTCTCGCCCCTTGAATTGACTCCAACACCAACGTCAATTGCCTATGGAAGCCTTGCTCAGTAAGATCCCACTATCCCCCTCTCACGTTTCTCTGAAGCCGGGAAAACCTTGGCAAATGGTCACCCGGCCATAAGGAAGATACGTTGTGCGCCGGAATTAAAAAAATAGTTTCATTAACTCTTAATAAGCCAGACGGTTTCTTTATGGCAATCAAGCACTAACTACAATTGAGCACAAGATGGTGGTTTAAGCACATTGGCACGCCGAACGGGTAGGTTGGTATGGCAATTGCCTGTATTGGGGACTGGTCTGCATATATATATATATCTTCAGTTCCAGCTCACGACCAGAGCATTGCATTGGAACAGCAAACACCCCCACACCCCCAACCCAGGGAGGACTAGGTACATTCTGAATCGGTGGGTTGTGGAACTGTTTCTGAGAGAGATGGATGTGCAGTTGCGAGGGAACTTACAGAAAACAAAAGATTTGCACAAATGCACAGCAAATTTTCCTTAATATTTTATGCACATAGTAGGAGAAAGCACTCAGCAAAGCTCTGTTACATCGAGTGTGTTGTATAAAGTATCCAGCAATACCACAATGTTAATACCCACATTAAACTTACACTCAGCATAAAGCAGGTGTGTGGAAATGTCAATGATGCTTGAATAACACAAATAGCTGGGCAACAAGGTACTAGAGCATTCTGTGACAACAGATGGCTGCATTCTGCTCCTTGAGTATTTAACATCCTCGGATTCTATGTACAGAGCACAAGTGAAATTCCTATACGCTAAACCAAATTGTTTCTTTTGCAGAATTAAAGAAGAACCTTTTACATTTTCGTGTCTTTCAATCTGAGCCAGCCACTTCTGCTGAGTGAAAGCTGTGTCCCCTATACATGTTTTGCATTTACAGTGAGAGCAGCAAGCCAACAGATATCATCCCCACCCCCACCCCCACCCCCCCAACCCCAGCTGGTGTTTAACTATCACTTGGTGATTATTCAAACTACTATACGTGACATGCGCTGGCTCCTTGTTGGAGTTAATGGAAAACCTGGTGAAAAGCTGACAGGCGCCTGTCCAAGCACCTGGAACAGCTGTGCAATTTTCTCGCTAACAAATAAAAATGATGCTGATTTGAAGGAGTGCCCACTTCCTCCCATCATTCCTTAGATCATAACAAATAATAAATACATTATAATAAACACCGTCTCCTCTAACATTATTTATAACAAGCCCTTTGTAACAGCTTCAGAGGAGAACCACAGAGGACCTTGCACCAGCCCACCTCAGCCCGCACAGTACAAACACCAACCCCGAGTGCTTCTGCTGTTAGCAAGGCACTAACGCCACTTCAGCTCTGTGGCAGTAAATCTCCACGTTGCCATATCAGGGTCACTGAATATTTTTAAGGCTGAGTTGGATAGATTCTTAATTGACAAGGGAGGCAAAGGGTACAGGGGGTAGGCAGGAAAGTAGAGTTGACGGCACCCAGCAGATCAGTCATGATCTTACCAAAATGAGGGAGCAGGCTTGAGGGGCTAAATGGGCCTCTCGCTTGTAATTCATATGTTTTTATGCTCATACGTGTGTTTGTTATGCAGGGCCATGTGTGTCAAAGATTAAAAACAAAAAATTGCGGATGCTGGAAATCCAAAACAAAAACAGAATTACCTGGAAAAGCTCAGCAGGTCTGGCAGCATCGGCGGAGAAGAAGAGTTGACGTTTCGAGTCCTCATGACCCTTCGACAATCTGTCGAAGGGTCATGAGGACTCGAAACGTCAACATGTGTGTCAAAGTTGGTCCAGCTACAGTTAATACTATTTGGCCAAGCCGAAACTGCTGCTATTAGATATAACCTTTAAGAGAGATGTTAAATAGTGTAAGCGACGTTCAAGTGATTCTGGGTCCAGGCAGTTGTAAATCCCAACCCCCCAAATGACCAATTCTCAAGGAAGGTCGACAGTTAAGCGGGCTGTGATGTTAAAATAGCCCCTAAAACAAGCTAATGTTTGTAGAGAAACAGAACAAGCAAAAAAAGAAAAGCAAAAAGCAAAGGAAATAAGGTAAGTCAAGTGTGCTGTAAAGAAATGAGACAAAGTTCATTGTGTCAGGGCTCATGTGAATACTCTCAGTAAAACTGTCTAGTGTGGTGCCAGGTTTGAATACTGTCTGCTAAAAATTATTTTATTATGATTGATGAGAATGTGTGCATCACCACTAGAATGACAGAGTAGTTGAGGGTATTGTGTTGCTCGGACACTAGATTTATTTCTGGGATGAGGGGATTTTCTGATGAGCAGAGGAGGTTGTGTGGAATGAGCCTATAGCACTCGTGGTAGGTTGGAGTTTAGAAGAGTAAGTGTTGATCTCATTGAAATATCTAAATTCTGAGAGGGTTCAACAGGGCAGATGCTGGGAGACTGTTTCCTCCTCTGGACTGGAGTCTAGAGGGAGAGTTAATAAAAGCAAAATACTGAGGATGCTGGAAATCTGTAATCAAAACCGAAAATGCTGGAAAACCTCAGCAGGTCTGGCAACACTGGGGAGAGAAACAGAGTTACTGTTTCAAGTCCAATATAACTCTTCTTCTGGAACCCCGACAGGGAGGTGAAACATTAACTCTGTTTCTCTCTCCACGGACGCTGCCAGCCCTACTGAGTTTTTCCAATACTTTCGGTTTTTAATCCCAGAGGGAGTGGCGCTTTAGGGTCAGCATTTAGGCCGGAGACGAGGAGAAATTTCTTCAAGCAGGAAGCTGTGAATCCTCAGAATTCTCTAGCCCAGAGGGCTGAGAATGCTCAGTGGTTGAGTAGACTGGGGGCTGAGGCCATCAGATTTTGAGCTCTCAGGGAATCGAGGGATATGGGTGGGGGGGGGGGGGGGTGCTCAGCCAGGAAAGTGGAGTTGCGATCACAGATCAGCCATGATCTTACCGAATACCTCGAGGGACTGTATGGCCTACTCTCGCTCCTGTTCCTATCACAGTAAAGACAATAGGACAGGGAAAATGGTGCAGCCACAGTCTGTGTGCAGCACAGCCGATGAGGCGCTGTACTCCTCAGATAACTCTGCTCTCTGTGCGCTCGCTCATGTTTGGTGCCTCCATCTTCTGGGCTGGTAGGCAATGGTCTAATTACCTCCCATTGCTTTGTTCCCTCCCACTTTTCTTTAAATAACAATAACCTTGGGATGTGGGCATCACTGGCAAGATGAGCAATTGTTGAACATCCCCAGCTGGCCTGAAAAGGTCACCTCCCTGTTTTGATAGAACTAAGTGGCTCTGCTAAGATCATTGGCTGGCCCATTCTCCAATGCTGTCTGCCCCTCCAACCCCCTAGGGATGTTGCATCCGTTATACACACTGTTTTCCCCTCACAAACATAGCCCTCCCCCCGCAACCCCCGCCTACACCTCCACCCAAGAACACTTGACCCAATACACACTGTTTTCTCCTCATAAACATTACTCCCTTCTCCCCCACCCACCCGTCCCGCCCACAACCCAAGAAGTCTGGGCCCATTGCACACTGCCCCTCACAAACATGGCCCCTCCCCTCCCCCTCCATCCAGGGACACAGGGCCCATTACACACTGTTTGCCCCTCACAAACATGGCCCCTCCCCTCCCCCTCCACCCAGGGACATGGGGCCCATTACACACTGTTTGCCCCTCACAAACATTGCCCCTCCCCTCCCCTGCCAATCAGGGACACTGGACCCATTACACACTGTTTGCCCCTCACAAACATGGCCCCTCCCCTCCCCCTCCACCCAGGCACACGGGGCTCATTACACACTGTTTGCCCCTCACAAACATGGCCCCTCCCCTCCCCCTCCACCCAGGCACACGGGGCTCATTACACACTGTTTGCCCCTCACAAACATGGCCCCTCCCCTCCCCCTCCACCCAGGCACACGGGGCCCATTACACTGTTTGCCCCTCACAAACATGGCCCCTCCCCTCCCCCTCCACCCAGGGACATGGGGCCCATTACACACTGTTTGCCCCTCACAAACATTGCCCCTCCCCTCCCCTGCCAATCAGGGACACTGGACCTATTACACACTGTTTGCCCCTCACAAACCTGGCCCCTCCCCTCCCCCTCCACCCAGGGACACGGGGCCCATTACACACTGTTTGCCCCTCACAAACATGGCCCCTCCCCTCTCCCCCTCCACCCAGGGACACTGGACCCATTACACACTGTTTGCCCCTCACAAACATGGCCCCTCCCCTCTCCCTCCATCCAGGGACACCGGGCCCATTACACACTGTTTGCCCCTCACAAACATGGCCCCTCCCCTCTCCCTCCACCCAAGGACACGGGGCCCATTAGACACTGGTTTTCCCCATAGCAAGCCGGTGAAATGTTAAAACGAAGTGCAAACCTGAAAGTGGTTCGGGGCATCCCGAATGCCAGGCTGGGTAGGTACAGTGCCCACGTCATCCCCACTCAATGCTCATGCTGAAATTTCTCTGCTAATTGATGGGAGAACTGCTCACAAGAGAGAGAAGCAGCACTAGCAACCCCGCACCCTCCCCCAGCACCCCTGCCTGAAATCAGCCCCTGCATTACCAAAAGCCACTTCAGTGGGGTTTTCACTGAGTCACAGAATTTCGTACATAGTGTAAAAGGAGGCCATTCGGCCCATTATGTCTGCACCGGCTCTCTGTGCATTTTGACTCTAGTGCCAATCCCCTGCTTTTATTCCCCCCCGTAACCCTGCCCATCGTTCCTATTTAAACAATCGTCCAATGCCCCCCTTCAGTGCCTCGGTTGACCCTGCCTCCACCACACTTCCAGGCAGTGCCTTCCAAACTCCTCTGCGTGAAGAAGCTATTTTCTCACCTCGCGTTCGCCTCTGGTTCTCGATCCGATCACCGGCTTCGGTGCCGCTCTGCACACGTCAGCGGCTCTCAAAACGTGGAAATAAAACGCTATAATCCCACACTGGCCGCCCAATTGTAGGAAGCTGGAATAAATCTCTGCTCCCTCCAGTGTGCTGCAGGGCCTAACCTTTCATTGGAGGCAGTTTCATGAGGCAGCAGAACACAGAGAAGGATTTATAGGGGGATTACATTCAGTCATGAGGTGCTAAAGCCTGGAATATGTGTTACATATACACTATATTGAAAAGGAATTAAAATTTTTTTTGCTGCTATTAAAAAATTGTAGTCTAAAAGTCATTCCACAGGGGCCAATGAATATAACTGGTTATGTGAGTAATAAAATAGAAAAGACTATATATTTCATACATAATGGGATTTAAAATTTCATGCTAAGGTTTGATGATAAATAAGCTTAATTCATCAGTGCACAGATTCCTGAACTGTACACAATGCTGTCTTAGCCCCATTTTCTGTTTCAAATTGAAGGAATCACAGCATCCAGTAAGCAGTTGGATACAGAAAATCCTGCCCAACCAACCTAAAGTACATGAGGTGCAAAACGAAAACAAGTTGTTCCCAATACTGAAGATTATCATTAACTGCTTGTGGAGAGCAAATGTGAGATCAGTAATAAAAAAAAATGCATTTGTTTCCTCCAGACTCAATATAAAAACTAGCGGTAGGAGGCAAACAAGGTTTCTGACTCCTTTAAGATAAAATGCAGTGAGTGTTAATTCCCTTTCCCTCTTTTATTTTCTGCTATTCGCCCTCAGGATCCTCTGAGAGACTGTCACGTCAATTGATTGAGAGGAAAACGTCCAATGAGATCTACTTCACAGATATGGGGGCGGCGCCCAACTACTGTGTCTCATCTTATTGGCCTCGCTTGACCACTTTCCTGTAGCAGAGTACAGAATGCGACATCGACAGAGGTTGGAAGAGGGATGGAGGAGAGAACGTGGGACTACCGACCATTCCCTAAGTGAACAGCATTGTTAACCATAGTGAAGGCACAACCCCACATCACCCAGTCTCCCCCACAGTGAGATGAAGGGCAGCTGGGGGTCACCAAGCTGACCAGTAGCGCTCCGTTTAAGGCAGGGCCTGCCTTATCCACGCGCTTCCTTTGCCAAATGCGTGGAGGGAGTTATAAAACTACGGAAAACATGCTGCCCATTGTCTTAACCATTCACACAAAGTGATTCCTTGTCTCGAGATCCTTCAGTGACTGAAAACCGAATTGTGTTCCTGCAAAGTGAAATATCGGTTATTTGTTTCTTTTTTAAAGAAAGTCACATTTTTTTTGTTTTTTTTTTCCTGTGGGGTTTTTTTTGAAACATGAACACAAAGTCCATCGTTATTAAACCTTCGGTGTGTATTGCTCATTTTTTCAGACTTTAGTTCCATAGCCGAAATTGCTTTGGCCAACAACGCGAGTCCATTCCAAAATGGTTCAGTTCTGCAGTCAGGTACTTCTTGGAATGACAGCCTCCTCTTTCCTCTTTTAAAAAAAAAACCGACGAACACCATCACACTGTCACTTCTGTTTTGCTGTTGGTTACAAAGTACGGCTGCTGTGCCAAGTAATGCTGTGGCTGGGGGCTGGCTTTCTCAGCCAGGGGGCCCACGGTGCAGGGCCTCCTGTTGGCGTAGGCTTGCCGCCGGATGGTCGTGTCGTTTGTGTCCCAGGTTTTGTAGTCTGCATCGAAGACCAGTGGATGTGTGTGCATCTTGGTCATTTTGTTCCTCTGCCCAGTGAGCTTGGGGTTGTAGGTGTCCGAGCCATGAGCAGGATCCTCGTGGTCCATCGGCATCTGCACCGGCTGCAGCGGTAGGGTCCCTTTCGCTGCCAGTTCGGCAAAATGCTGGCGCTTGGCAAAGAAGTCATCGTTTGCCTTTTCAGCTAAGAAACATTGGGAAAAAAAGGAGAGATAAGAATTGGTCACGTATTCTAAGCGATTACATTTGAGTTGGCTGATCATTACAATTCCGAAGCAGAATATAATTTCAATCCATCTTACGGGCAACAATTTCCATTTATATAGCACCTGTAGCAATGTTTCAAGGTGCTTCACAGGTGAAACAAAATTTGACACCAAGCCACATAAACAGATGTTCGTGGAAATGACCAAAGTCTTGGTCAAAGGGGTGGGTTTTAAGGAGAGACTTCAGTGAGGAGAGACAGGTAGAGAGTTGGAGGAGCTGGTTTTAACACGGTGTAAGTGAATGGATTTTGAGTGGGTTAACGATCAGGTCTCCAAAGTTGGAGAGGTTTAGGGAGGGAATTCCAGAGCTCAGAGTTTAAACTTCTGGAGGCTTGGTTGCCAGTGCTGGAGCAGTGAAAGTCAGGGAGGTGCAGGAGGCCTGGGTTGGAAGAGCACAGAATCTTGGGGAATTGTCGTGTTGGAGGAGCTTACAGAGATAGGGAGGGGTAAGGCCATGGATGGACTGGAAACCAAGAATTTTGAAATCAAGGAACCAATGTAGGCCAATGGGAACAGGGCTGATGGGTTGGTGGGACTTGATGCCAGTTAGGTTCAGAGTTTTGGATGAGCTCAACTGGACAGAGGGTGGTGGACCAGCCAGGAGCACAATAAAGCAGTCGATTCAAACAAGTAACACTGACAATCAGCTCTAATATATCATAAAGGCCTGTATGGGATCTAGTGGCATAGTGGTTATTCTTTCCTTACTTTGGTTCTGTATGAATAAGTTTGACTATAAAATCCACTATTGATGCTTTCTACAGGATGCCTGGGAGAGGCAGTGGCATGGCCACTGGACTAGTATTCCAGAGACCCCGGGTGATGCTCTGGGGACCTGGGTTCAAATCCCATCACAGCAGATGGTGGAATTAGAATTCAATAAAAATCTGGAATTAGAAGCTGGGAAGGAAATCTGCCATCCTTACCTGGTCTGGCCTACATAGGACTGATTCTTAAATGCCCCCTGAACAAGGGCAATTAGGGATGGGCCTAGACAGTGGCATCCACATCAAATCCCAGGTCCCCAGAGCATCACCCGGGGTCTCTGGAATACTAGTCCAGTGACCATGCCACTGCCTCTCCCAGGCATCCTGTAGAAAGCATCAATAGTGGATTTTATAGTCAAACTTATTCATACAGAACCAAAGTAAGGAAAGAATAACTGGGAACTCAATGAACAAAACCAGGGAGAAGAATTTAAATGTGACAGGTGGTACGAAACTAAGTAACATTTGCAACAGGCTATTCAAAACTTATAGAACTAAATAATGGTGTTGACAGTCCTTTGTTGGTAAAGGAATTTTTTGACCTTAAACATGTTGAGTCTTCAAAGACACATCTGGCAGAAGTGTTGCTAGGCAGCTGCTCTGCCTATTTCCTCCTACACACAATTAGAAGGCAGTTAGCACTGCTCCAGGCAGCAAGTTTCACTAGTTACTGTTTTCCCTGCACTGAGGAGTTTTTTTTTTCTTACCAAGAGGATTGGGAGTGTGTTTAAATATTCCTCTCGGTATTTGGGATTTCTTCAGCTATGTCACTTCATTGTAAAATACACTCATTGTTAGCTTCATTACAGAACAGCTGCCCAAGTCAGTCAAAAGCATTGCAGTGCAGTTTGAAACCAATTTGAAGCTTGGGGACGTTCTATTTATTGATCGATTCTGTTTGTCCAGGTGATGGATGACTGTACTCTGGAATGCAACTATATTTCACCTTTTATCCCTAGTGACAGCATCAATACTCCAAGCTAAATGTGGGCTGGAGTCAAAACAGAACTCGGCAACATCACCATGGTAATATTTCACAAACTCGCTTTTACAAAGAGCTTGCCTTGTCTCATTCCCATGACACTGGCGTCAACTTTTGTATGTTCAGGGAATCTTACTGAATTAGTTCCTGATACCTCAGACCGTGGGGATTTGCACTATGATGCCTGGTTGGCTGGACAGACAAACTGGATGTCACTATTCACCTCTTGTAGGGCCTTACCCTCAGTGAGACTGTGCACCTGTAAAAACCTTCTACCCATTCTATATCAGAAGCCTCAGGGGGTCACGGAATAAATGCTATTCCACCATTCTGCTGCTGCGCCCACTTTACTGGTTCGAGAAACAGTGTTCTCTGGATGTTCTCACCGTCTTTCACACTTATGCTGTTGTTACGCCCTAACTGTGCCAATCAGATAGAAGGCTCGGGAAGGAAATACAGTGAATAGAATATTGTGTTTCAGGTTTATTTCAATGTGTTGTTGTTCTCTGAAGCTGGGGTTATTTATTCCCTGCATGAAGCTTTGTCCATTCATCACATGGAAAACCATTAGGGAGAGGTGGTGGTGTCATTGGACTAATGGTCCAGAGGCCCAGGCATTGTTCTGGGGACATAGGTTCAAATCCCACTCACGGCAGCTGGTGGAATTTAAATTCAATTAATAAAATCTGGAATTGAAAGCTAGTAACAGTGAGCATGAAACTATCATCAATTGTCATAAAAACTCATCTGGTTCACTAATGGCCCTTTAGGGAAGGAGATCTGCTGTCCTTTAGTTGATCTGACCTACATGTGACTCCTGACCCACAGCAATGCGGTGGACTCTTAACTGCCCTCTGAAATGGCTGGGCAAAGCCACTCAGTTCGAGGGCAATTGCAACAAATGCTGGCCTCGCCAGTGATGCCCACATCCCACAAACAAATAAATTTTTTAAAAAACCAACAGAGCGGTAGAGATTCAGGAGTCAGAGACCAAAACAAACAGCACTCACCGCTCATTATGCTTACAGCTGCCCATGGATTTGAACAGCAATTTAGGTATGGTGTGGTGAGCTTCACAGAAAATCTAGGGTCTGTGGAAACATTGAATATTGAAGAATAGTTGCTGACAGCCACTCTGTTATTCTTACCTCAAAATCTGGGCCACTGCACATGTGTTACTGTTTTTTTTAAATTAAACTCCTTATGCTCAAAAATCAAGGAAACAAGTCACCATTTAGCTGAACTTTACAGCTCAGGATGCTCAATTACTCAGCTTCATTATAGATTACAGGTGCTGTTGCATTACTTGGCTTCTGTCCTAGATCACCATACATTCAACAAAGACTTAACAGAGCACCCTCCATTACGAAAGTACACTGGCTGTTACAAAGCTCTGGCCTGGAATTTTTCTCCTGTGCCCAGAAACTTCCTTAAAATGCTTGAGTTCCAATTGGAACATTCGATGTGGTTGTAAAACTGACATTTCTTTAATCAAGTCAGCTGCAATGTTTCACAGTGACCATCGCCCGTAATCCACTCCAATATTTATAATCGTCAACCCAACTCCCTAGGTAACACTGGGGAGCAATCTTACCTGAGAGAGAGAAAGTCATTGGTTGGAAGCCCCATGTCAGGGCCTGTGTGCTTAATCTAGTTCCGGGTGGTCCCGTAGCGCTGAGAGAGTGCCGTAATGCAAGGTATGCTGTTGTTTCGGTAAAGTGTGCTCTTCAAGATAGAGCAGTGGGCCTGTCTGGTAACCTGGTCAGGATTCCTCTCTCAGTGAACACCACAAAATTGCCTGGTTAACAACTCATTTTCTGCTTGTCTTAATGGGGTCTGCCACATATTTACCAGCTTGGAAAATGCTAACTAATTTGGCTATGAAGCGCTTGAAGAGCTCCTCAGGACATGACAAGGCACCGTATACCTTGCAGCTTATCCCACTTGAAGGGCCTCAGTTAGGGTTGCCAACCCTCCAGTATTGGCCTGGAGTTTCCAGGAGTTGAAGGTGAAGTTCCAGGACACGGCTGTGTGAAATCCTGGAGAAAAAGCATCGGCACATTAAAAAAAGATTGGAGTTTTCTTTTGTCATTTTCTTTGGGGCTTTTTTCTTTACCAGATATAAGAATATTGGAACTGGGAGAAAAAGGCCGCTTAGCTAACACTCAAGCATCGTCCAATCGGGTAATGAGTCTTTTTGCTTTCCAGTTAGCGTAGGAAGGCCGTACGTCACAGGGAAGGACGTGTTGGCCGACTAATGGCTGGGGTGTGGGGGCAAGTCATGTGATTAAACCTCCAGAAATATATCTAACCACAGTTGACAACCCTGGCCTCAGCTGTCTGAAGAATGCATGTTGTAACTAAGTGAAGCCATGAGCTTTTGTGTGGTTCTCCAGTGGTAAAAGTCTAATGTCCTCACAGGCACTGAGACTGAGTCAAATCTAATGATCTGGCTTCTTGTTGAATTGAATGTTTGGGACGAGTTACCCAGAAGGCATGCTCTGATACCACATGGCAAGTGAATCTCATTGACCACAGTTCTACAGTCCAAAACCTGTACCCATAGGCGATGACATAATGAGAGAAGTGGTCATTAAGTAAGCATCTGTTCAGATGGTCTATAATTAGTACTGCATGAAAAATGAAAGCTTCAGTCCAATATTAAGGGAATCGCTGACACGCATTTACCATATTTGCTTCCAAGTTTTGCTTGTTGAGTATTGATCTGTATCTTTTTCTCAGAGAAATTAACAATGAGAAAGGGCACCTTGCAGCCTTATCGATCCTCATACTGTGAAACCCCTCTTACAGCTCGTATGTCCGGAATATGTATGTAACAACATTCAAAATTGCATATTGGGGAAGCAGTTTAAATTAGCACTGAGCCTACCGGCCGTCGCCTGAAGTTGGTCCCAGTGCCATTGTTATTGATAAGTTTCACTGTGATGTGGAGCACAGCTTCTGAAGTTCAGAAGTTCTGGGTCGGAGAGGGTTTCGGGATAATCTGCCTGGCTGGTTAATGCTGACATTATGCAAAGCTAAGTCCAGAATACTGAAAGTAACATTGGTATTCGGAAACACCCTGTTATTCCCATTAAGGTATTTTATTTTCCCCTTTCCTTTAAGGTTTCCTGATATTCAAACTATTACCCAGTCAAGAGGGTGGGGTCAGGGGGAGGCAATGGTGTAGTGGTATTACCCAGGGTAATACTCTGGGGACCCGGGTTCAAATCCCACCATGGCAGATGGTGGAGTTTGAATTCAATAAAAATCTGGAATTAGAAGTCAAATGATAACCATGAAACCATTGTTGATTGTTAAACCATCCCCACCACCCCACAATCTGGTTCACCAATGCCCTTTTGGGAAGGAAATTTACCAGTGGTCTGGCCTACAGATGTGACTCCAGACCCAAAGCAATGTGGTTGACTCTGAAATGGCCTAGCAAGCCACTCAGTTGCATCAAACTGTTACAAAGTCAATAAAAAGGAATGAAACTGGACAGACCACCTGGCATTGACCTAGGCACCTTCACTGTCGCTGGGTCAAAATCCTGGAGCTCCCTCCCTAACAGCACTGTGGGTGTACCTACACCACATGGACTGCAGCGGTTCAAGAAGGCAGCTCACCACCACCTTCTCAAGGGCAACTAGGGATGGGCAATAAATTCTGGCCCAGCCAGCGAAGCCCACATCCTGTGTACAAATAAAAAAAGACACCTTTGTCAGTATTAATGCTGGCCTGACTGTCGGGCAGAAAGCAGCCACAGGCTGTCTGACTCTGGACAACTCGGCCATGGGACATGTCACATGGACAAATCACAGTTAAGGACCAATCGAGGAAGAACCAGCGTGTTTTCAAGTTGCATTTTGTGAACCAATGCGTTCGATGTTACCAGGACACCAACTGCTTCCCAATTAAACTAACAACACACCTACAGGTCTGCTCAAACTGTCCCCCTTCACCACTAACATTATAGAAAGAAAGAACTTGCATTTATATAGGCCCTTCGCCACCTCAGCATGCAGCGAGGCACTTTACAACAACAACCCACATTTACACAGCGCCCCTGATGTAGCAAAACATCCCAAGGTTTTAATGCCAATGATGTGGTTTGAAGCGTAGTCACTTTCGTAATGTAGTAAACATGGCAGCCAATTTTCACACAGCAAGATCCCATGAACTGCAATGTGATAATGGTCATATACTCTGTTTTGCTGGTGCTGGTTACGGGATAAATATTGGCCAGCATACCGGGGCAGGAGGTGGAGGGGTCTCCCCGCCCTTGATCAAAATAGTGCTGTGGGATCTTTAACGTCCATCTGGTTTAACATCTCATCTGAAAGACGGCGCCTACAACAGTGTGGCAGTCCCTCCAATACTGCACCAGAATGTCATCAATTCAAATATCCTCCCTTGCAACAGTCTCCTCGAAACTGTAGAGATTCACCAGTAGCACATGCACTGCTTGTCACTAGGGCTTCTTACAGGTGCATCACTTGCACTTTTATCTCTTACTCATCTACCAGGACGTACTTCAAACACCTTCTTCTTCTCTACTTATCCAGCAAGGACAGTAACAGGCGAATCAGTTAACGCTTCCCCATTTCCATCAAATACCAAGTGAAGCCAATCGGCTGACGATAGATTCTTCCATCACACTGGGGTTTTTCACTGCCTCCCGGGGATTGGCGTGGGTTTGGCTCCTGGGGCCTATAACTAAGCAAATTACTATCATTTTTCCAAGACTTCACCTTGGAAGCATAGCTATGGCGGTGAGGAGATTTGCCACTAAGAAGTGGCGCTTCTTTTAGAAATTAGAGATGCAGTTTTCTCCCCCCCACCCTCCAACATGTATTTGATAAGACCATTGTTGGGATTTTATCCGAGAGTAATGCTTTAATTTTAAAAGCACAGCCTTTCTACAAACCACATCAAAGAATCCTTAGAGAATTTAGTCAGATTTGTAAGTCTGCCAAAAGAAACACTCTGAAATGGTGGCAGTTTGTGAGGCACTTGTGAGGGAAATGAAACTTCCAGCAAATTGTGTCCAAATAATAAGATGCATTGCATGTTATTTAAAAAGTATTCCTTCATAAATGTGACAGTTAAAATACAACAGATGAGACTACAACGAATTATTAAAATAAAACCAGCCTTTCCAGCAATCAAATGTTGTGGTAGAGTAATTTCAGGCTGGATCTTTGACATTGTTAGTCTTAGGCAAGCACTCAGTGTTTCAATTATCTGAGAAACAATCCATGCGTACTTCTGAAAATTCCTAAGAAGGTCAGTCAAGAATGACAGCACCTGAATCCTCCCAACACACAGAGGGGGAACGTTTCAGTTTTGAAATGTAATCATTGCTAAGTGTCCTGCCAGGCGTGCCAGAGTCATGTGACCTCCGCCATGCGGGAATGTCTGGGGGCAGCCGAAGAGTCCGATGAAGCACTGCACACCATACAACAGCTTGGTCCCATCAAGTCTATCGGTGAGAAGGCTGTTAGAGTGATGACGGCCGAAGGAGAGCATCAAGTGAACAAGAAGTGTCAGATGGACACCGATGCATCCTGCAACATCATGACCTTCACTGATCTGTCTCAACATGGTGGATCCAAAACTGAAGCATTCGAAAGTGAGGTTGAGGCAATATGGCGGCACGACACTCATACCGAGAGGAGTAATTTAGTCGGAGAGCCCAATGCAATGGCAGGAAGGAAGATCTCGAGTTCAGATCATACATGGGACGCAACAGCCACTCTTCTCTGCTGCAGCAAGTCTAAAGCTTAGACCAGTAGCCCTGAACGTGCCAACAGAGACTCACAACGTGTCGCAGCACAGAAAACCATTGACTGACGAACAGATCCTAGAGACGTACAAAGATGTGTTTACAGGGTTGGGGTGTCTACCTGGAGAATATCAGCTCAAAGTAGATGAGTGTGTAAGATGAATTCAGCATCTGCCGAGAAAAGTTCCAGCTGCCCTCAAATCCAGCCTAAGAGACAAGGTAGAAGAGCTGGAAAAGGGGGGAGTAATCGGGAAAGTGCAGAAAGATTAGCAGAATGGTAACGGTGAAACAACCTGGAAAGCAGCGAGTATGCTCAGACTCAAAGGATCTAAATAAAGCGCTGAAGAGACTCACTGCCCCATGCCAGCCGTCGAAGGAATTTTGCCACAACTTTCCAAGGCAAAGATCTTTACTACCCTAGATATGAAGGCTAGTTACTGGCGAGTGAAGCTGCATGAGAGCAGCAGCTTCCTCACTACATTCCACACCCTGTTTGGGAGGGACGGATGGTTGCACATGTCATTTGGCATCTCCACAGTCCCAGAATAATATCAACACAAACAGCATGAGATAGTCAGTGATCTTCCTGGGGTGAAAGCCAGGGTGGATGATCTACTAGTCTATGGATGTGGGGGCATAATGGAAGAAGCCACAGCGGGACCACAACCAGAATTTAATCTGGAGAGAGCTCACCCGATGCACCTGAAGCTGAGCAAGAAAAAATGACAATTGAAGATGACTGAAGTCAAGTACATGGGTCATATACTGACAGCAAAAAGTCTTTGTCCCAATCCCGACAAGGCGAGAGCTGTGGCAGCGACCAACACATGCGAAAGCAGTGCAATGATTTGTTGGATTTGTGAGCTATTTAGCAAATTATTTACCCAATTTGTCGCTGCAGTGTGAACCACTATGAAAGCTCACTGCCAAAGAGGTGCAGTGGTTAATTGGAGCACAAAACCAGAAACAGCGTTCACTAAAATCAAACCAACTAATGATGACAATGCCAGTGCTGAAGTACTGGGACGTCAATGATGAAGCCACCTTGCAGTGTGACGCCAGCGAGACAGATCTTGGAGCAACCCTAATGTAGCAAGGACAACTGGTTGCATTTACATCCAAGGCACGAATGCAAATGGAATGATGCTATGCTCAGATCGAGAAAGAGTGTCCGGCTATTGTTTTGTCTCATGAGTGTTTTCATCAATACCTGCTTGGGACAGAGAAAGTCACAGTGGGGTCTGACTGCAAGCCCTTCAACCACTTTTCTCAAACCGTTACTATCTGCTCCAAAGTTTCTGCAAAGAGTGTTACTTTGGTTACAGAGATATCATCTGGATGTGACTTACTAAGCAAGGGACACAGATGTACATCGCTGACATGCTCTCCAGAGTAGCGCTCCCCATGAAGAAAGTTGATCATGTGAAATCTTTCAGGTTCAACGTGAAGCAGTAGCTTGACATGCTCTGGAAGTCATCAATACAGCAGAGACATTGCATCTGACAGACAAGTGCCTTGTTCAAATCAAGCAAACTACCCAGCACGATGCAACTCTCCAAGCGTTACAAGAAGTATTGATGAAAGGGTGGCCTGAAAGCTTCAAGGTCACACCTGTGGCCACAAGAGCACATTGAGCTTAATGAGTTGAACTGACAGCCTGAGCCGGATTCTTGTACAAAGGAAATTAGAGTCATCATCCCTAAGGAGATGAGAGGAGAGAGGCTGAAGCATATCCATGCAAGCCATCAAGGAATTAAATCAAGCCTAAGAAAGGCAAGAGAAGTGCTCTACTGGCCAAACATGAGCAATAAAATTGAAGACCACATCGGCCAGTGCAGTGCACTGAGCACCAAGCTAAACAAGCTGGAGAACCATTGATGATGCAATGCCATTCCAGGCAGACCATGGATGAAGCTGGGAGTGGATCTCTTCACTGTGGTAGGCACTGATTATCTTGTCACTTCAATGACGACCGCAGAGACAATTTAATGCTTCAAAGCACACTTCAGCCGTTACAGCATTCCAGACATTGTTATGAATGTCAATGGCCCTCAGTTCACAAGTGACGAATTCTGCCACTTCACAAAGGATTGGGAAATTCAACACGACACATCGTCTCAAATGGAAAGACTGAAGCAGCAGAGAAAATCGCCAAAGGAATCATCAGGAAATTGCACAAATCTAGCACAGACGTACACAAGGCAATCCTCGAGTGGAGAAACACACCGACCAGTGGCATGGAAAGTAGTCCAGTCTCGCTGCACACAAACTGCTCTTCCAATAGCCAAAAAGCTACTGAAGCCAGGAGTAGTAACAGGCATTGGGTGAAAAAGTCAAGGTGAAACGGCAGAAAGCCAAATCTCACTTTGACAAAGCTGCCAAACCATTGCCGGGGCTGAGCATTGGAAAGCCAATCAGGGTACAAAGCTTCAATGCTCTCAAAAGAATTCAGCCCACGTGACAGCTTGGGACACGCGTAGAGAGGTTGTTACCTTGACCATACGCGGTGGATGTGAACAACCGCATTTGCAGGCATGCACGCACAACCAGAGAAGCTGTTCCTTCACTGCAGGCGGCCGATCAGGAAGATGGGATCTCACCAGTTGCACAGAATACAGAACAGCCATTGCTGCTGGAGGTCCACCAGTCCCCAGTAGCGGAAATGGAACAACAACAGCTACAAGGCAACAAGTGCCACAGAAACGACACTCCCCAGAGAAGGAACGTCATCCAGATGAACAGCCAATGACAACGCACACACGTACTATTAAGAGACCTCCACAATTTAATGATTTTGCGTGCAATGCATGTGCAGAGACTGACAGGAATAACAAACAGTTTGTTAATGCTTGAGAACTGTTGTGGTGTAGTGGGTAACTTGGGTAATTCTCAGTTACACATGATAGGGCATGCAAATTTGTCTGTTGTTCGTTATGGAAAGGGGGATGTTTGGGTTTGAAATGCAATCATTACTAAATATCCTACCTGCCTTGCCACATTCATGTGACCTCTATCATGTGGGAATGTCTGGGGGCAGCCATAATACATTCAGTTCAACACAGACACTACACTAGACACACTGCAGTCCGTGAACCCATAACAGGGAATGCTATGGGTCACTAGTTAATGAACTTGCCCCACCATTAACCAAGACATTAAGACCTTCCATTGCCAAGGGGTGGGGGTGGGGGGTGTGTTATGGAAGGTTTGCTGCCAAAACAAAATGGAGTGGGAGATGCTGACAGTTTATTTTCCTTACTCATCATCAGCCTCATGGAAATCCAGTGGATCCCAGAGGGTTGTGGATGCTCCATCCTTGAATGCATTTAAGGCTGAGATGGATGGATTTTTGGTCCCTCAGGGAATGAAGGGATCTGGGGAGTGAGCTGAGGCAGAAGATCAGCTATGATCACACTAAACGACAGAGCAGGCTTGATGGGCCATATGGTTCACTCCGGTTCCTATTTCTTACATTTCCTGTACGTGTGATTGAAGAAAAGCATTTGCAGCAAATAAATGTGAATCTCGTCTCTCATTGAGGTCAAGAGACCAGCAAGTGAGCAGGGCTGAATATTTTGCTAAAAGCGTTACGTTTGAAACAGAGACGATTAGAATTGTGTTTCTAATGCTCCTACAACAACATGCAAAATAGTTACCAGGGATGTTTACATGTGCACTCCAACCATCTTTCCATGTACAGATAAGCAATATTTCCATTTCATCTTCCCAGTGCATAGCAGTATAGCCTATATTACTGCATTCAGACACAGAAGACCATTACTGATGATCAGCTCCAGCTATTATTTTTCTTATTACAATTGGGGAAGAAAACTAAGCCTGACAATTAATTCCTGACAATTCTCCACATTTAAGGATAAAAGGTAGTGATTGCTGGCAGACAATTGCATCAAGGGGTATCACAGAGGCACAGTTTAAAAATAAGGTGTCTCCCATTTAAGACGGAGAAGAGGAGGAATTTAATCTCTCAGAGGATCTTTAGCATTTAGGATTCTCTTCCCCAGAGAGCAGTGGTGGTTGGGTTATTGAATATATTCAAGGCTGAGTGAGACAGACTTTTGATAGACAAGGGAGTCAAGGGTTATAGGGGACAGACAGGAAAGTGGAGTTAAGGCCCCAAACAGATCAGCCATGATTTTATCTTATGATAGTGCAGGCTCGAGGGGCCGAATAGCCCACTCCTGCTCCTAATTGGTATGTTCTCATCTTATGATACAGTGAACCATAGACCTCTCCTCTGCAAGATCCTAGGGATGACAAAAGATATTCACTTAACAGAGCTGTTAGAAAGCATGCTTCAGAATCGCTGGTTCTATGTTGAACTAGGTAGGAAGGGCAGCAGGTGGTGTATTCAGAAGAATGGTCTTCCTCAGGGAAGCGTGCTTGCACCGCTGCTGTACAACACCTACATGAATGAACAACCTATAGATGGTGTCACACGCCGTTTTATATATGCTGATGACTTATGTGTCACTGTCCAAAGCACTGATTTTAACACCGTGGAGAAAATGCTTTCTGAGGCCTTGGAGGGACTAACATCCTACTATGAAGAAAACCACCTTCGCGCAAACCCATCAAAGATGCAAGTTTGTGCGTTCCACCTCAGAAACCATGAAGCCAAACGCCAGCTTACAGTAACCTGATGTGGAGCAACACTGATGCATTGCGAGCGCCCTATCTACTTAGGAGTCACCCTTGACAGATGCCTCACCTTCAAGAACCACATCGAAAAGACAAAGGCAAAAGCGAGCGCACGAAACAACATCCTGAATAAGCTCACTAACACAAAATGGGGGGCAAGCTCAAAAACACTGTGAACCAGTGCACTTGCTCTTTGCTGTTCCACTGCCGAATACACCAGCCCTGCATGGGAAAGATCTACTCATGCTAAGAAGATGGATGCCATTCTGAATGCAAGCTGCCGACTTATCACAGGTTGTTTAAAACCAACAAACACCAACAGCCCATATATCCTGGCGGGTATCGCTCCCCCTGATATAAGAACGGTAGCCAGCAAGAAAGAGCGACTCCGTCAAACATCGGATGAGAGGCACCCTCTACATGGTCATACACCTACACCCAGCCGCCTAAAGTCAAGGAAGAGCTTCATGAAACAGTGTTGTTCCATTACAATCAACCCCATCTGAAGCCCGCATTGCCTTGTGGAAAGACCGGCTCGCCAGTCTCGAACAACATCCAGCGATGGAAATTCTACCGGATGAAAGCCTTCCCCCAGGAGCTAATTGCAACTGGGCAACCTGGAAGTGCCTTAACAGACTTAGGACTGGTGTAGGTCGTTCAAAGGTGTCACTCAGCAAATGGGGATATACAACCAGCCTGACAACTTGTAAATGTGGAACTGAGCCACAGACTATGCAACATCTCCTGCAATGCCTATCACTTGATGAACCCTGCACTGTTGGAGATCTTGCCCAATTCAAAAACAATGCGCAAAAATGTGTCCAGTTCTGGCTGGGCCATGTCTAGACTGTCTGTGGACACGATAAGAAGAGGATGAGCCTGCTCATTCTCTCTCCCAGAGTTCATACGTTATTTTCTAACAGGTTCACTGGGTGGAGATTAAAATGCAGGATTCTTCCCTTAGATTCCCCACCCCCCCCCCCCTCCTCAGTTTGGTGCCAATTATGGGGTTTCTGCTCATCACTGAAGCTCAGCTGAGAACTGACTCTGGGGATGTTCCTGGTCCGTGATGACCACTATTACACAGATTGAATCAATGCAGGAACATTTTAGCTTCACTTCAGGATTTTGTGGAGGTGGAGGTGGGGGGAGTGGGGTTGTTGTGACACTACTTTAGTGGGCAGCAGGACCCTGGGCAGCATTTTGCTGGCTGCAACCAAGCTAATTAAGTGGCTGCTGCCCGATTAAAGATGGCGGCTCACACCCAGCTAGCCAATCAGGGGGCTGGCAGCCCAGCAGCACCACTGGGAACTGTGGCCATTGCTGGAGCTGCGCTTGGAGGATGAGGGTGTATTGGGGGCGCCCTCAAACTCAGGTAGCTGGGGTCTGGGAGCACCAGGGCCAGTCAGGTAGGCCCCAGCAATTTACTGTGGTGGCAGGGGGGCGGGGGGCACTGAGGACTGGTGGCACCTTTGCTGTGGGGGTAGCCATTGGCACTGGGGGTGTCCCTCAGTGGGTCAAAGAGCGCCCGAAGAAAAGGCCCATCCCCAAAGTCTGCTGGGAAACCATCAGGATTTACCTGGTGGTCTCATGGAGGTGGGTAGATGCTATTTCAGGGCCTTCATTAATCCCCTGGCAGCTGGTTCGTTTGCCACTTTTCCTGCCAATGGCAAGATGGCATGGCAGCAGGTGGATGGTGGCAGGGAGCGCCCGATGCCTTCCCACCTCACAGCCTGTCCACAATGGGCGCGGAAAATTCTGGCCATTGTTTTTGCTGTGTTTCCATTTTGTAAGGAGGTGACATTTAGTACACGAGGATATCAGAGAGCAGGGAGCAGGAATACAGTGCTTGGACCGTGAAAACTTCCATTATCCCATGACAGAGTCTACCTCACGTGTTAACCTACTTAACCTTTCTGGATAATCAAGTAAAGCCTCTGTAACTTTCCAGTGACTTACCCAAGTGACTATTCTTTACCGGGGAGGATTCCAAACATTCCAAGTAATTCCGTTCCGATGAAGGGTCATACGGACTCAAAACGTTAACTCTGTCTCCCTCTCCACAGATGCTGTCAGACCTGCTGAGGTTTTCCAGCTATTTTTGTTTTTGTTTCGGAGTTCCAGCACCCGCAGTATTTTGCTTTTATTCTAACCAAGTCTCTTCTTGTCCATACCTGATATCCAGAATCAAACATTCCTAATTCCTACAGCAACCAGTATCAGTTCAACCAGCAAAGATCGGGCCCCCAGCAGAGAGTTGTCCTCATCTCTCTGGTCCAACAAAATACTAACAGGTGACTTTAGAATGTTGGATACTCAAGTCTCCAGGTGATAAAGGCATTTATTTTAAATGCTCTACTGCCTGTTTGACGCTTTAGCCTTTACTTTAATTTCAAAGGTGCTCTTTCGAGCTGCCAAATATTTTGTGCAATGAATATTTAAGATTTAGTTGCTTGGTAATACAGAACTTGAGTGCTAATGAAAAAAGAGACATGTTGTCTAAGCTTTTCATCTTACACTCATCAGGACAGACGCAAGAATGCCAAATTTCAAAGGGAGCAACAATTTATACTGCATGAGAAAAGGGTGCTGATTGGTTGGCAAGTCGATTCTGATTGGTCAAGGCATAGCCATGGTGAATGCACCCAGGAACTATTGTCCCCCATGCATTTGTTTCGTTCAAAAAAAGGTGCAATGCCTGGATAGGTTCCTTTTGCCTGCAGAGGGCAGGTGTCAATAAATGTAGCTTCGAGCAAGCATAAGTGAGCCATATTGAGAGCTCAACTGATAACATTTGCATGCTAATTGCTGTAATTTAGGTAGTGCGCTTGCCAGCCGGGATTTTGGGGTTTTTTTTAAATGTCAAGTTACAAAGGACTTCTGGACGCCTGAATGACCGAAATTACACCCATGGGGTTTTTTGGTCACTCCATGTTCATGTTGCATGGATCACCGTAAATCAACAGAATTCCATGGCCAGCACATCAGGTGCCACATGGAGCGGTCCCTATACCTTCTTCCTTCATATGAACACCACAAACAGATCAGTAAGCAGCTGGTGGTTGAGGGAATGTAATCACCGTAACTTCTACTGTGATGGCATTTGGAGACACAAACCGATCATTTGTTCTCCATAACTTCACTCATCAATCCTGTCTCTTATTTCATGCCTGGGCCCTCGAGTGACAGGATAGCCACTCCCGGCCACAGGGATTGGTGCGAGGCCCCAGTTTCTCAGCCTACTGCTTTGGCACAGATTCCCACCCTACTTAATTTGGTCTACCCCTCTACCAAATGCTGGCCAGGCAGGCAAAGTATGTTGAGGTTGTCGCCAGTCTCAATTACACCCACGGCCAGGGACATGTTGCGAGCAAGACTTTATTTCTTCAGACTCCATTTCGAACGGGAGGCAGGTTCATCCCCATAGTGACATGCTGCAATGTATTGGTAGGAGCACTTTGTCTTCCAAATCGCTTGGCTTGTATAGGGGAGAAGAGGGTTGCGTGTTCTGGCTGGGTCACTGAGCACAGGCTTGCAATTATGGAACTCAGCTCGATTTGGGTCATCATGTTACGCATTTCTGAATAGCTCGTGACAAAAATGTCTCTTCCTGATCCTTAACCTCTGCACCGCCTGTCAATCCCTCAGCTCCCAGAGTCACTCGGTTCTGATTGTTGCCGCCCTACTGCTTAATCACCAACAATAAAGTAATTCTTAAACTTCTGCTCAAATCGCTTCTGTGCTGTCACCCTTTCATTCGCAATGTTCTGTACAGGTGCAAAAGGCCGTGGTAAAATTGAAAAGAATAATGGAACCAGCAGCACAGTCAAAGCCACTGGAGGTCACTTTATTCTTTTGTAACTCTGAGATCGTGCCAGTCAAAGGTTAAAGTGAAGCTGCACCAGGAATAAGCCTTCAGCTGATCAATGCTGGGCCACTACCCTCCCTGTCAACACAGTGTGTCCTCACCCTGCTAGTAGTTCTCATTCTTTCACTGCCAGCAATATTGTGTGTTTACAGATGACTTTCCCACAGGTTGCTGGTAAATAACCGCTGAAAGTCCAGCCAAAATTAGATTCATGGAACCACAAAGAGCAAAATCTAATGCCCACCATCCCTGCATGAACTTCATGCTGACCCAGTCGTCATCCAAGTGAATTTACGGGTCCTCCTTCTGGGTCAGGAGGTTGTCGGTTCGAGAGCCACTCCAGAGACCAAATCATCATCCAAGCTGACGCTGCGGGGTGGTGCTAACAGGGTGGGTACTTTTTGGATGAAATGTTAAACTGAGGTCCAGTTTTCTCTCTCAGGTGGATGTAAATGGTCCTATTGCAAGGGAGCAGGGGAATCCCCTTGATATCGTGGTCAATATTTACCCCTCAACCAAACAACAACAACTTACATTTATATAGCGGCTTCCCTTTAACACAATGCAACATCCCAAAGTACTTTACAGGAGCACAGTGAAACAAAGTATGGCACTGAACCACATGAAGAGATCTTACGTCAGATGATAAAATGATTGGCCAAAGAGGTGGTTTTTAAGGAGTGTTCTAAAGAGGTAAGTGAAATAGGGAGGTGGAGAGGGGTAGGGAGGAAATTCCAGAGCTTAGGATCTGCACAACTGAAGGCAGGGTGATTGTAACTGACCAGGAGCCAATACAGTTCAGTAAGCACAGGGATGGTATGTGAATGGGACTTAGTGCAAGTTAGGACCCCAGCAGCAGAGGTCTGGATGACCTCAAGCTTACAGAGGGTAGAACGCTGGGATACTCAAGTCTCCAGATGATAAAGGCATGGTTGAGGGTTTCAGCAGCAGATAAGCTGAGACAGGGGTGAAGTTGGGCAATATGACAGAGGCAGGAATCGGCGGCCTTAGTGATGGCACGAGCATGTGGTCAGAAGTTTATCTCGGGGTCAAATATGACATCAATTAAATAGTTCCTTTGGTCATACACCTCGGTGTTGTTTGTAGGGCCTTACTGTGCACAGATTGGCCGCTGCATTGCCTATGTTACAACAGTAACGACACTTTAAAAGTACGTCATTAGCTGCAAAGCACTTTGGGACATCCTGAGATGGTGTCAGGTGCTATATAAATGTAAGTCTTTACATTCCTTGGGCAGTGACCTGGACAAGCACATTAACAGTTAAAATGAAACCAGAACGGTACCCCACTTGATTGAGTTTAGATGTACTGAGAACTGTAAACATGAAGCACAGTGCTGAACATCATAGTCTTTTAGGTCTGTCCAAGGTGTACATTGCTTTAATTTATTCATGCATTTGAATAGACCCCTCTGGATAAGCAATGCCAGGAGTAACATGTTAATCTATTTTAATCCAGTTATATTTCTTCCAGGGGTCAGATTTGCTCTATTTCAGTGAATGGATTAAACAGCATGTTGGGGAGTACACGTGAACCATTTGGCTCCATGTGTATCTCTCTCCATCAGTTAATTAGTCTTTAATCGAGCACTCTAAATGTTCACTTGTAATATGGGCCGGTTCCATTTCATCTACTTTGTAGCTGGTAACCTCGTTCAACTCCCGAGGAGCAGTAGAGATTGTTCAACTGCTCCCGGCAGTCCTTGTTCCTTCCTAATTCCCTAAATTACCGTTTGGCTTTCTTCTCAAGATGATATCGGTTCGAAGGGGCAAAGTGCAAGTTAGAAACAAAGACAAAAAAGTGCTGGAAAAGCTCAGCAGGTCTGGCAGCATCTGTGGAGAGAGGAACCCGAGTTGACCTTTTGGGCCCTGTGGATTGGCACCCGGCCTGCCTATCTCATAGGAGCCTCAATCCTCAAATGCTGCATTCTGTACGTTATGGTGACAGCATCTCACTTGGATCATTCTGTCCGAAAACTTTCAGAACTGTGTCCTAGCTTGAGCCAGCATTTTCCCCGTGCCACCCCCCTTTCCTGTCCCCACCCCCCACCCTCCCCCCCCAAAAACCTCCCACCCCCACCCCCGCTCCTCCAAACCAGCCGAGCCTCCCTCCTGCTGAAAGGAGAGTCAGGAGCGTTCCGGAATCGTCGGCAACCTCCTCGGGTTTCCCTCGGAGCTGCTGCTGCTGCTTCACTGGGCAGGGTGGTGGAATTCCACATAAACTGGGATCCGCGGCACAGGAACGGTGAAGTTAAACAAGGAGCAGGCAGCTCCCAGGAGCCTCTGGCATTTCGCTTAGTTGGCGCAGGTAAGATGCTTTGTAAGACACTAGTCCATTGGGCACGGAGGGTGGGGTGGGTGGGGGGGCCTCACAGGTGACATGATTCTCACCCACAACCAGCGAGGTTGTTCAGTCGGGGTGTACAGTATCTCTGCGCTCTCTTTACTCAAGGGATATAATGGGCTGCGTGGGATTGAAAACTTCCTCAAGGTCTAAAATTACGCCAATTTAGCATAACCTCGGATGTGTAATGGTTGCTGCCAGCGCAAAACTAAAGAAGTGACTGATGAGCGTAAAAGCTCTGAACCTCCTCCATGTCCAACTCAGTCCTGCCGCTCTGACAATGTGGACTCGAAACCTTAACTCTGTGTCTCTCTCCACGGATGCTGTCAGACCTGCTGAGGCTTTTCCAGCATTTCCTGTTTTTAATTTCAGTCACGCCTCAGTTGGTAACACACTCGCTTCTGAGCCACAAGCTTAAATTCCACCCCAGACGCTTCAGCACAAAGTACAGGCTGACACTCCAGTGCAGGGAGTGCTGCTCTGTCCAAGGTGCTGTCTTTCACTGGAAACATTAAACCCAGGCTCCGCCTGCCTACTCAGGCCGATGGAAAAGATCCCCTACCACTGTTTTGAAGATCATCATGGGACTCTTCTCTGGCCTTCTCACCCTCAACCAACACGGCTAAAAGCAGATCATCTGGTCATTAACATATTGCACACAGCAAGCTCCCACAAGGAAAACCAAGCTGACTGCTGCATTTCCTATCCACAACAGTGACTAGGCCTCAACAGTACTTCATTGACTGTAAAATGCTTTGGGATGTCCCTGAGGTTGTGAAAAGTAGTTTACAAATGCATGTTTTTTTTTCTGTTATTGCTTTTATTTGTTGTCCCCATCCTCATATTGGACCCCTTCTGCCATACGTCTTGAATGAAAGGATACTGGTGCCCAGGCAGTCATCAGTAGAATGTGTAAATGGCAGTGAGAAAGTTGGCAGGTTCCTCCTCCGATATCCCTCCCTCCATGGAGCATTTTGCTGACAGTGTCTTTTATACATTCATGGGATGTGGGTGTCACAGGCCAGGCCAGCATTTGTTGCCCATCCCTAATTGCCCTTGAACTGAGTGCCTTGCTAGGCCATTTCAGAGGGCAGTTAAGAGTCAACCACATTGCTGTGTGTCTGGAGTCTCATGTAGGCCAGACCAGGTAAGGACAGCAGATTTCCTTCCCTAAAGGACATTAGTGAACCAGATGGGGTTTTAACGACAATCAGTGATCGTTTCACAGTCACCATGACTGAGACGAGCTTTCAGTTCCAGACTGATTAACTGAATTCAAAATCCACCAGCTGCCTCCCACAGCATCAGCCTGGGCCTCTGGATTACTAGACCAGTGACATTACCCCTCTGCCACCAGCTCCACAACCCCTCCCAGCCAAGACCAGGAGTCCAACCTCTTTCCAATGTGCATTCTGAGGAAGAGAAAATAGAGAAAGGGAGACTGAAAGGATGGTAGAGAGACAGAGCTAAACTCAAAAGCAGCATGGGAACTGGTGTTACTGCCATGCTCAGCAAGGAAGACCTTGCCCATAATGTATTCAACACTGAATGTATTCAACAGCCAAGTCAACTGTTGCCCTGAGGATTAAACCTGCAACTAAGAATATATTTTTTAACCCCCGAGTGAAAAGACAGAGAGCAGATTCGAGGGCTGTCCTGTAATCTGCTGGTTATAAAGCAGCACCTACAGAAGGGGAAATCGGAGTCAGCATTCCGCTTCAGCGACAATGAAAAAGTTGGCTTGTTAAAAATGTAGGGATGAGTTTCCGTGGGATTTCTCCCACGCGTCTGTCACAAGAGCCTAGAAACCTGGAGAACAGCGGTGCAGACATCTCAGATTACCATAGACAACCCGGGGAAACACAGCCCTCGGAAATGTTTGCCAGGAGCTCTGAAGGGGAGTCACCGGGACTCGAAGCGGTAACTCTGTTTCTCTCTCCACAGGCGCTGCCAGACCCGCTGAGCTGTTTCCAGCATTTCCTGTTTTGATTTGTTCCTTTGCTGGCTTAATACCAGCTTCCAGTTTTTTTTTTGGTATTAAAAACAGTTCGTGTATCTCATTTAAGTGGTTGGAAATGTGAAATTGAGAAGAAAAAAACAAAAGGCTTTTATCTGGAACGTTCTCTTGTATAAATTCTCAATGTCACATTTTAATTGATGGTCATTTGCTTATTAATTGGTTAATGACTTTCCTGGCAGCCACAGTTCCCATTTTACATCCACCTGGGCACAGTGTTGAGTACTAATGAGATAAAAACAAAAAAACTGCGGATGCTGGAAATCCAAAACAAAAACAGAATTACCTGGAAAAACTCAGCAGGTCTGGCAGCTTCGGCGGAGAAGAAAAGAGTTGACGTTTCGAGTCCTCATGACCCTTCCTAAGGAGTTTTTCCAGGTAATTCTGCTTTTGTTACAGTGTTGAGTAGTGCCTGTTGGGAGCCTCAGTGATTCTATCACAAGGAGACAACTCACAATCGGACATTTCTCCACAGGGAGGACAATAGAACCTGACTAACCTCCCAGAAGCCTTCTTAAAGTCTCACTGCCAGAGAGAAGACCCTTCACCCTCAATGTTTTTATTTTATTCATTAGATGTGGGCACTGCTGGCTAGGCCAGCATTTATTACCCTTGTTCGGAGGGCATTTAAGGGTCAACCACTGAGTCTGGAGTCACATGTAGACCAGACCAGGCAAGGATGGCAGATTTCCTTCCCTAAAGGGCATCGGTGAACCAGGTGGGATTTTTTCCCAACAATTGGCAATCGTCAGACTGTTGAATTCAAATTCCACCATCTGCCGTGGTGGGATCCGAACACAGGGTGTTTGCCTTGGGGCTTTGGGATACTAGCTCAGTGACGATACCACAACCCCATCACCTCCCCAGGGCTGTTGAATGAAATGGAGGAACCAAAGAAAGGGTCATCACTTTATTCTTCAGCCACAGTTACCATCACGTGAAATATATTTGCATGAGGATATGATAGATAATAGGAGGCCTTGTGGTGCAGAGGGTAGTGTCCCTGTCTCTGAGCCCGATGCTCTGGGTTCAAGTCCCACACCTTGCTGGTCAAGGAAGGTGTGTTCATAACTCAGCCAGGCTGGTTGAGCATCAACCTGCAAATCCTTCCAACACACACCAATGGCAGGTGGTAAGAGAATCCTGGTCAGTCATCTGATGGAAAAAAATTGGAGCGTCTACCATCCCTATCCATAGCTCCGGACTACAAAGCGCTTGTTGCCACAGCAACCTCCTTGGTGTGGGGGTGGGGTTGGTTCAGTTGACTGGGCAGCTGGTGTGGGTTAAATTGGTGCTGAGAGTTCAGGGCTTGATCCCCGTTCTGCCGGGGTAGACTGGGGACCTGTCTCCTTGCCCGACCTGTGCTGGAGGTCGAGGTGCTGTGGGTCAGACCTGCCTTCGGGTAGAGAACCGAAGAAGAAGATTATCGATAATCTGTAATGGGTTTTATCCCTTAGGTGCAAACCTAACCAAAATAGAGAGCAGGCCACTGTTTCTCATCCTGAATTAGCTTGAGGAGATTTTGTTCGGTAGAGCAATATAGAACTTGCTACTTTTCTGAAAGCAGCTTCCTTTTGAAAGTCAAGGTAAACTTATAAAATGCAGGTCAATTATTCAATCTCCGCGGGATAATCATTGCCATGAAACTAGCTGTGTATAATTCTTTCTCAATGTCAAACAACCTTGGAGAGTTTCAACATATGTTTCTCACCAAAACACTCAGCTCTCAAACAATAGATCCAATATCATTTCAGGAGAAAGTTGGACCAACGAATATACTTTGCACACACAGAAAAATTGCAGTTGTTAAACACTCTGGACAAAAATCAAAAACATCTGAATTCTAAAATAGGCACCATCTCTTGTTGCATCAACAAACAGCGGCTAGGGTATTTCGGAGGGTGGGTGTTTCCCCATTGGCTCTGCCTGCCCTGCAGTCACTTCACACTCGAGTGAGTGTCCATTGGCTGCGGCCGGGACTTCCGCCTAGTACCCGGGAGGAAGTCCAATCTGATTGGCTCACAGCTCTCCGGTCTCTGCGGTGACAGACGATGCAGTAGACAGAAATGGAACTTCCTGAAGACCACAGAGCCTAAATCCCGGGATGGGGCAGAAAGGTACGTTTTTAGGGTCCCAGGGCGGAGAGGGTGGGGAAGGCCTGTGGGGGGTGGGGTTGTGGGGGGAGGGGAGGTGGAAAGTGGGCAATTGGGGTGTCGGGGATAGGCTGGGGAAGGCGTGGTAGGGAAGTCCAATGGCCACCGGACTTTAAGTGTGGGGGGGCACCCAAAGTTAAAAGGGAGTTTCTGATGGAGGCACCACACATGCCACCCCCCCCACCCACCCCCCCAACCACCACCCAGCCCCCCCTCTCTACCCACCACCCCACCCACCATCCACCCCCCCCTCTCCACCCACCACCCACCGCCCCCCTCCACCCACCACCCCACTACCCCCCACTCCCTGCCCGAGTCCTAAGCTCAAGCAGTTCCAGGCTTCTCCCATGCCCAAGAAATCCCCCCTGCCAACCTAAAAATGGAGGCTGGGTGGGAAGTGGCCAATAATTGGGGCAAGGGTGGGGGGGCTGGTCTTAAGCCTTGCCCACCACAGTGTAAAGTCGCTGAGACCCATTCCTCCTATTTCACAGTCACCACCCCGACTCCATCTACAAACCCCACCAGTGGAGGAACACAAAATTCAGTCCATAGTTCTCACAGTCTCATTATGGTGGTCAAACAGGTCAATTAGTATTACTTCCTTTGAAATCTCTCCATTTGAATTTTCCCCTTGGTCATGTCACCGATATTTTTTCTTTGCACACTCACTTCCCATTTTGATTTATCGATTTCCACTCGTCCAAATCCCATGCTTGTTTCACAAGGTGACATTTGTTTGCTGCAGAGGATTCAGTGGGAGAATTTCTCCAGGAATTGGCTGCAGACAGTCTTTAATGAGCTCTGTTGCATATCTAAAGTTCTGCCTAGAGCCAATTATCCCCAAAAGTCAAGAACGCTGTGCACTTAGGTGCAAAATGCAGGAGTTATAGCTTATTAAAGCTGAAGTGTCTCCTACTTTGCCAAGCACAGGGTTCCCTTCAAGTGAAGTTGAAGTTACGGTGGGAGAATTGAAGTGAAACAATCCAATGGTTGTATTATTGCTCCCCCTCTGTGCTTGCAAACTACCACACCATCTCTAATCTTGCTTCCTTCTCCCAAGTCTTCAGCTTCCCAAATCCATTCCGATCTTTCATCAACTCCATGTTGGAATACCTCCAGACAGGTATCCACACCTTTCACAGTCCTGAAATGGGCAAAGTCACCAATGAAAACTTGCGTGACTATTCCCATGGCAAACTATCCTTCCTCATCCTTCTCAACAACTGTCATCTTTCTGCAGTCTTTCTCACCATTAACCCGCTCTACCTTCCTCCAACTCTGTTCCCTAGCCGGGTGGGGCTGCTCTCACCTGATTCTGTTCTTACCTGTCCAGTCATAGCCAGAGAATCACCCACAATGGCTTCTCCTCCTGCTCCGGTACTGTTACCTCTAGTGTCTCCCAAGGATCTACCTTTGGCCCCCTCCTATTTCTCATCTGCATGTTGCCCCTCGGTGATATCATCCAAAAACACATGACAGATTCCACATGCACAGTGAAGAGACCCAGCTCCACCTCACCACCGCCTCTCTCAACTCTTCCTCTGTTTCTAATTTGTAACATGGCTTGGCCAAAACCCAGTACTGGATGAGCAGAAATTTTCTCCAAATAAGTATTGAGAATTGCAAAACCATTGCCTTTGTTCTCCCCTGGCAAGCTCTGTCCCCTAACCACAGACTCCATCCATCTCCTTGGCAACTCTCTTGAGGCTGACCCAGACCATATGTAACCCTGAGGTCATAATGACTCCAAGGTGAGCTGCCAACCACATTTCTTCTCCATTGTTAAGACCACCTACTTCCACCTCTGTAACACCGACCGATTCCATCCTCTCTCAGCCTGCCTTTGTTATATCTAGACTTGACAACTCCAGCTCAGCTTAATTGGATGGAGCCTTCCCTGCAGTTGTGAGGATTCTACACAAAAGGAGTTTGAGACAATCTCAACCCAGCCCGTAATGGATGGTGATTCACGAGATAGAACATTCCAGAAATCAGTACAGACCGGCTGCAACTTGAGAATCTCGCTCAGCAAGGTCACAAAATGGCTGCCATGCAGAAAGGTATAGTCAATCGTTTAGAAGGTAGGAATGATCTCCTGAGGATGGTGCAGAATGAGGGGGGCTTTACACTGCAGCTGTCCCATTTAATACCTGACATGAATATACTCAACATTGATGATATCATCAATAGAATCACAGAATCACAGAATCACACAGTGCAGAAGAGGCCCTTCGACCCATCAAGTCTGCACCGACACGTGAGAAACACCTGACCTACCTACCTAATCCCATTTACCAGCACTTGGCCCATAGCCTTGAATGTTATGACGTGCCAAGTGCTCATCCAGGTACTTTTTAAAGGATGTGAGGCAACCACCACCCTCCCAGGCAGCACATTCCAGACCGTCACCACCCTCTGGGTAAAAAAGTTTTTCCTCACATCCCTCCCTAAACCTCCTGCCCTTCACCTTGAACTTATGCCCCCTCGTGACTGACCCTTCAACTAAGGGGAACAGCTGCTCCCCATCCACCCTGTCCATGCCCCTCATAATCTTGTACACCTCGATCAGGTCGCCCCTCAGTCTTCTCTGCTCCAACGAAAACAACTCAAGTCTATCCTCTTCATAACTTAAATATTTTATCCCAGGCAACATCCTGGTGAATTTCCTCTGCACCCCCTCCAGTGCAATCACATCCTTCCTATAATGTGGCTACCAGAACTGCACACAGTACTCCAGCTGTGGCCTCACCAAGGTTCTATACAACTCCAACATGACCTCCCTACTTTTGTAATCTATGCCTCAATTGATAAAGGCAAGTGTCCCATATGCCTTTTTCACCACCAGACTAACATGCCCCTCCGCCTTCAGAGATCTATGGACACACACGCCAAGGTCCCTTTGTTCCTCAGAACTTCCTAGTGCCATGCCGTTCATTGAATATTTCCTTGTCAAATTACTCCTGCCAAAGTATATCACCTCACACTTTTCAGGGTTAAATTCCATCTGCCACTTATCTGCCCATTTGACCATCCCGTCTATATCTTCCTGTAGCCCAAGACACTCAACCTCACTGTTAACCACCCGGCCAATCTTTGTGTCATCCGCAAACTTACTAATCCTACACATCACATAGTCATCTATGTCGTTTATATAAATGACAAATAATAGGGGACCCAGCACAGATCCCTGTGGTACGCCACTGATAGGTGGTAGTGGTCGCGGGTTTGGAAGGTGCTGTTGAAGGAGCCTTGGCGAGTTGCTGCAGTGCATCTTGTAGGTGGCGCACACTGCTGCTACTGTCCGTCGGTGGCGGAGGGACTGAACGTTTAAGTTGATGGATGGGGTGCCAATCAAAATTGGACCTCGAGGTGCCCCTTTCTCAGGTGTGAAATTGGGCAAACTGATCTAGTTTTGGGAGATAGTCCCACACACCAAGAGCAACTAAAATCTAGCACCATTTCAGCTCAGGTGATACTTGGGTGAACCTGTCATCCCCCCCTAAACAGACATGTGCTAATAAAGGGCCAACGCCTGTTTAAGGGTGCCTCCTATAAACTTGTTGACCCTGCCCTTTTACAGTGCTGCCAACAGTTAAGAATCTGTGCAGTGCCTGATTCCCACCCTAGGACCAGTGAGCTGTTTATGTTTAAGTGCATCTTGCAGTGGACCCTTGGCACTACTCATGTCCATGACAAGGAAATGGGGCGAGTCTTCCACCGATTCCAGTGGGTTGCCGCTTCCTTCACTCTGCCCACCCCCAGCCAGCTCAATGCTGCCAGATAGCCAAAGAGATGAAATGCTTCCTGAGCTTTTATCTGTGCTATCCCAGACCCTAACCTATTTGGGGTAGAGTTTTATCTCTGCCTCTGGACAGTAATCTAGTGAAGCCCATCACTCTCCCCTCACAGAACCCACCAGATTTTCATGCCGTCAAAATGAATCAACGTTTTTATACCAGTGGGAAAACTGATCCACTAGGATGTAAATCAATCCCTAAGTATACAGAGTGACAAAATTTCAAGGTCCCTGGGACCGAAATATTTGGAGGTATAAAAATCATGAAAAAAATTAGGGTCCCTCACAAAAGGAACGTTTTACTCTTTTCACCAAAATAAAGACACTAAATTATCCATCTGGATAGTTTGTAGTTGTAATTCCAATGTACATGGAAGTGTAGGGGGGGAATATCATTACTGGGAAATGATGGGATAAAGACTTGCAGTAGCACAGGGAGATGCAGGTGAAGGGCTATGGAGATAGAGCAGGATTATGGGACTATTTGGATAGCCCTTTCAAAAGAGCAGGATGCAGAAACAATGGGCAGAATGGCCTCTTTCTGTGGGGCACGACTCCATGATTCCATGACATGTACACGATTTTGGAAGGCCAGGGGGATTTCAGGCCTGTTTAGGACGCTTAGGATTGCTTGACTTCCTCCAGTGTAGCTGGGCCTAGCCAAGCTTGAAGCCACTACCCCCAGTTCCAGCTAGGGTTACAGCACAACTCCACAAGGACAACTGCAAGGTTGCTTATGAATTTCTGTGGAAAGGCGTCGTGATGAGGAAACCCAAAAGTGAACATATAAAGGAAAGAACTCACACTCATACCACATCTCTCATAAAGTCAGGGTCCCCCAAAGTTCTGTGGGAGTGTGCTCACTGTTGTAGCACATGGAAACCCAGCTATCGTCAACAGGGGAACAGCGAGGCTCCGCAGACAATCTGTCTCTTAGTGATGTTGGTTGAGGGATAAGCATTGACCAGGACACCACGAGCCGTTCCTAGCAATCGTGTCAAGTGACTCCTCCGAAAGACAGCACCCCCTCAGTGCTGCACTAGAGTGCCAGCCTAGAGTATGTGTTCAAGGGCAGGGTTTTGCCCTCTAGGTCAGGAACCCCACGCTTTGTTGGGAAAAGTCACCCAGCAGTGGCTTTCTCCGAGTTGGCCCAATTAGTGGCTCGAGGCCGGACAGCGATGCGATTACCCCCTGCGCCACCATCTCCTCAAGGGGCCTCTTGATGGAAGCTCTCCAGCAGGCTGACACACACCCTCTCCCCAACCGGCTAAACATTTAACTAAGAAACAGGTTCAGTAGCCAGGTCATCGGCCTGGAAGGGGAAGCGCCTCCCCCCACCCCCACACACAAGAGCGTAACCTCTGGCTGCATCTGAAACCAGGCAAGTGGGGAAGGCCTCAAAGCCTGCTCGGAGAACGTGTTATTATTGGCTTCGGTCTGGTACGTGGTAGTGGTGGTCCTGGTGTGGAGGCGATAAGATTAGCAAGCTCTGTGAGCAGGATTTTTAACACGGCGGGCGATCGACGCCTGCGATCGGGACCCTGGCATCGATTTCACGCTGGCTGCCCAATTCACTGCCAGAGCCAGCGTGAAATGTGCCCGACATCGCCGAGCGCTGCGGGGGTGAGGGCAGGAGGAGGGTGGGCGCGGAAGTTCGCACTCGCGCTCGAGAGCGGGCGCAGTGGACTCCCCCTGAGACACAGAGCTGCCTCAGGAGATCCCTCTTCGACGTGACTCTGTCACATGAGTCGGGCCACGTTATGAATGGAGTTTGAAATTAGTTCGTTTTTTTTTTAAATTGCTGTCGGAATCCTCATCCCGACCGTGGGCGCGATTTCCTAAAAAAAAAAATATCCAAAGGCCGCTTGGCCTTTGCTCCTGACCCGCCAGGGTGAGGTCGGACGGGCAGTGAAAACTTCAGCCCATTATTACTCTAGGGACCCTAATCGGCCTGTAAACTGGCGGCGGGCACGCTGCCGACTCCCGAAATATCGCCCGAGCGCACGAAGGCATCGGGACGCTCGCTCGGCTTCGTCGCCGGCCGGTTTGCGCTCGAGCGGGCCGGTTTACGCTCCCACCCGCTCAGCGCAAACTCTTTTGCCCTTTGTTTTATTGAATGGTACGCTAAGTATTTGCGAGGCAGTTTCCACATGATGCTCCACATGAAACTCTCTCTCTCTCTCTCTCTCTCCCTCTCTCCAGGAGGCCTACCACTGAGGCAAGGTTGACAACTTCATGCCATTCACCTGCCATAACCTCACCGTGCCCAGGTCGGCAGCAAAAACACCACAATCCCCACAAAATTGACAAATTCTGTCTTGGCACATGTGACGGGTTATTTCACAGATAATTTGTAAGCACTACAAAAGGAATTATCTTTTTACAAAAGATCATTAAATGCCGCAGAGAACTTGGCAATGGTTGATGAATCTGTGCGAATGTTTCTCGGTTGTTAACAACAGCCCACGTAAATATTGAAGCACAAAGATCATTTGCAGCAGATTTGACTTTTTGTTGATGCCGGCTTGTCTCATGATTCTAACCAATGAGGCAGGCCGGAGGTGGAGTGGCATCTTTTTGGCTGCAGCTGCGTCAACTCTCCCGGTGAACTCTGACCTGCCCATGGGAGGCAGGCAGTGTGACTGACTACTCCAGGAGCCCAGTAATAACTCACAGCGAGCTTATCAACAACACTCAGGAGTGCTGATGAATACCAGGATAAGGGGGTCTTGCGGTGCTAATGAGGGGCGGGGGGGGTGGGGGGGGGTGGTGTGGTGGTGGAATGGTGGAGCAGATTTTGACAGGGCTGTCACCAAATCATTTGGAAAGCCCGATCGCGTCCAGTAGGGCGATCCATCATGAAAAATGGTGCTCAAGACCTTTCAATCCACAAAAGCAACCACTGAGCGAAAACGGGGAGAGAGGGCACCATCTCCTCTACCATCACCATCACCTCTACCGTTACCATCACCTCTACCGTCCAACAGACTGATGTCCTGACTGTGGGAGAGGCTGTGTGGCCAAGATACAGTTCATGAGCTATCTGCAAACCCACAGCCAGCGCCGATATCCCACTTACACCCAGTAAGAAAGAATTATCCTGCACATGACAGGTTGTCGATGATGATGATGATGGAAAGCTCATTAATCTAGATAAAGCTCCTGTTCACAAGGCATTCCTCATTGTTTTTCTCTACTTACCCACTAACTTTAGCGAGGCATATTTATTCAACTCCTTGCCTGGGATCTGCTGCTCAAACGAATGCGAACCTTGCCCCAGGGTAGGATAGGAATGAGGTTGGGCCATCTGAGGGATCAGGGGATAGGTTGGGCCTGCATTGTTCATCTGTGTCTGGTCTGCAAAACATTTGAGAGAAGAGCACAATATTCATAGTGAATACAGAAAAAAATGTGTGAAAAGCATTAATCACAATCTCCACCCACATACAGGGAGAAGATTGTCTTTTCATTTTACAGATAAAGCTCATTAGTAAAAGGTCTGTAATGAATACCACACAACACAATGACTTCGGACTATTAACACTATCTACAAAGCCAATGATGATAAACCCCGTTAATATGAGCTGTGATAATATGAAATTGTTTCACAAGAATCTTGTCCTTAATCCCCAGCGACATTCCATTATGATTTCAAGCCCGTTGATAAAATATTAATATAGTATGCTAATATCATACATGATGTAATACAGCAATAACATGAATAAAATATATAATGAAAAGTGATTCTTAGTACAATTTGTTCCTGTGGGGGTTGCACACTTTCAATAGAGAATAAAACCATCAGATAAATTAGAGATGTGTTCCCAATTTGTTTGCTTTATTCTTGTTTGGGATGTGGGTGTCATTGGCATGACCAGCATTTGTTGCCCATCCATAATTGCCCTTGAACTGAACATTTCAGAGAAATTGCTGTGGATCTGGAGTCACTTGTAGGCCAGACCAGGTAAGGATAGCAGATTTCCTTCCTTAAAGGACATTAGTGAACCAGATGGGTTTTTACAACAATCGATGATAGTTTCATGGTCACTGTGACTGAGATTAGCTTTCAATTCCAGATTTTATGAATTGAATTTAAATTCCACCAGCTGCCACGGTGGGATTTGAACCCATGTCCTCAGAGCATTAAACTGGGTCTCTGCATTACTGGGCCAGTGACCTTACCACAACACCACCATCTCCCCCTTGCAGAGGAGATACATTGCATGGCAAGGGGGAGGGTAACTATCTTCGTACAAGGGCAAGAAAGTCATCAGAACAAACCCGACAATACAAGACCTTGGGACGTTTGGCAGGATAATGCACAAAAGCAACTGTGGGTATCCCAGCTCACACATCTACACACCATTGTGTGCATTTTATTAAAGTTTTTGGGGCTGTTACTCTCTTCACTGGCTTGTTGCAAGCTGCATGTGAAAGGGACTCATCTGTATGGCACTCTCTGAAACTCAGCGTAAAATTGAATGTATAACGCTGGAACAGAGTCATTTGTTGCCCATGAGTTAGATATAGCTCTTGGGGCGAAAGGGGTCAAAGGATATGGGGAAAAAGCGGGAGCAGGCTATTGAGTTGGATGATCAGCCATGATCATAATGAATGGTGGAGCAGGCTCGAAGGGCCGAATGGCCTACTTCTGCTCCTAGTTTCTATGTTTCTACACTTGGCCCAAACTGATCTATGTCAGTCTTTACACTCCACATGAACCTTGTCCCTAACCCTATTACCGTATCCTACTATTCCTTTCCCGCTCAAATGCATCTATACTATTCACCTCAACTACAAGGACAAACACAGCTAAATTCATTCGGATCTCAGACAGAATGCCCTGTTTGAAGTTTAGAATCACCTTGGGTCAGTCAGACAGCTCCTTCCAAACCCACCACCACTACCATCTTGAAGGACAAGGGCAGCAGATAGGTGGGAAAACCACCACCTGCAAGTTCCCCTCCAAGTCCCTCACCATCCTGACTTGGAAATATATCGGCCATTCCTTCGCTGGGTCAAAATCCTGGAACTTCCTCCCCAACAGCACTGTGGGTGTACCTACACCAGGTGGACTGCAACAGTTCAAGAAGGCAGCTCACCACCACCTTCTCAAGGGCAATTAGGGATGGGCAATAAATGCTGGCCTAGCCAGCGATGCCCACATCCTATAAAAGTAATTTTTAAAAACAACAATTCAAGTAGTCACACCTGTAGAAAAAGATCTGACTGGATGTTGCGGGGGTGGGGGGGGGTCCCAAATAAATGCTTTCATGGTGAAACTTAGGTTCTAGAGCCTACAGAAAATTCCACAGTAGCACTCTACCCCTCCCCCCACCCCACCTCACCCCACCCCACAGCGCCTCACCCCACCCCACCTCACCTCACCTCACCCACCCCATCCCACCCCACCCCACCTCACCCACCCCACACCACCCCACCTCCCCTCACCCCACCCCACAGCGCCTCACCCCACCCCACCTCACCCACCCCATCCCACCCCACCCCACCTACCCCCACCCCACCCCACCTCACCCCACCCCACCTCACCCACCCCATCCCACCCCACCCCACCTACCCCCACCCCACCCCACCTCACCCACCCCATCCCACCCCACCTCACCTCACCCACCCCATCCCACCCCACCCCACCTCACCCACCCCACCCCACCCCACACCACCCCACCCCACAGCACCTCACCCCACCTCACCTCACCCACCCCACCCCACAGCGCCTCACCCCACCTCACCTCACCCACCCCATCCCACCCCACACCACCTCACCCCACCCCACCCCACCTCCCCCCACCCCACCCCACCCCACCCCACAGCACCTCACCCCACCCCACCTCACCCCACCCCACCCCACCTCACCCCACCCCACCCCACCTCACCCACCCCATCCCACCCCACACCATCCCACCCCACACCACCCCACCCCACAGCACCTCACCCCACCCCACCTCACCCACCCCATCCCACCCCACCCCACCCCACCTCCCCCCACCCCACCTCACCCACCCCACCCCACCCCACCTCCCCCCACCCCACCTCACCCACCCCATCCCACCCCACCCCACCCCACCTCCCCCCACCCCACCTCACCCACCCCACCCCACCCCACCCCACCTCACCCCACCCCACCCCACCTCCCCCCACCCCACCTCACCCACCCCACCCCACCCCACCTCACCCCACCCCACCCCACCCCACCCCACCTCACCCACCCCATCCCACCCCAGCCCACCTCCCCCCACCCCACAGCACCTCACCCACCCCATCCCACCCCAGCCCACCTCCCCCCACCCCACAGCACCTCACCCCACCTCACCCACCCCAGCCCACCCCACCCCACCCCACCCCACCTCCCCCCACCCCACAGCACCTCACCCACCCCATCCCACCCCAGCCCACCCCACCCCACCCCACCCCACCTCCCCCCACCCCACAGCACCTCACCCCACCCCACAGCACCTCACCCACCCCCACCCCACCCCACCCCACCCCACCCCACCTCCCCCCACCCCACAGCACCTCACCCCACCTCACCCACCCCATCCCACCCCACACCACCCCACCCCACAGCGCCTCACCCACCCCATCCCACCCCACCCCACCCCACCTCACCCACCCCATCCCACCCCACCCCACCCCACCCCACCCCACCCCACCCCACAGCGCCTCACCCCACCTCACCTCACCCACCCCATCCCACCCCACCCCACCTACCCCCACCCCACCCCACCTCACCCCACCCCACCTCACCCACCCCATCCCACCCCACCTACCCCACCCCACAGCGCCTCACCCCACCCCACCTCACCTCACCTCACCCACCCCATCCCACCCCACCCCACCTCACCCACCCCACCCCACCCCACACCACCCCACCCCACAGCACCCACCCCACAGCGCCTCACCCCACCCCACCTCACCCACCCCATCCCACCCCACAGCACCTCACCCAACCCACCCCACCCCACCTCACCCACCCCACCCCACCCCACCTCCCCCCACCCCACCCCACCTCACCCACAGCACCTCACCCCACCTCACCCACCCCATCCCACCCCACACCACCCCACCCCACAGCACCTCACCCCACCTCACCCCACCTCACCCCACCCCACACCACCTCCCCCCACCCCACCCCACCTCACCCCACCCCATCCCACCCCACCTCCCCCCACCCCACCCCACAGCACCTCACCCCACCTCACCCACCCCACCCCACCCCACCTCCCCCCACCCCACCCCACCCCACCCCACCTCACCCCACCCCACCCCACCCCACCCCACCTCACCCCACCCCATCCCACCCCAGCCCACCTCCCCCCACCCCACCCCACCTCCCCCCACCCCACAGCACCTCACCCACCTCACCCCACCTCACCCCACCCCACCTCCCCCCACCCCACAGCACCTCACCCCACCTCACCCACCCCACCCCACCCCACCTCACCCCACCCCACCCCACCCCACCCCACCTCACCCCACCCCACACCACCTCCCCCCACCTCACCCCACCTCACCCCACCCCACAGCACCTCACCCCACCCCACAGCACCTCACCCACCCCATCCCACCCCACCTCCCCCCACCCCACCCCACAGCACCTCACCCACCCCATCCCACCCCACCTCCCCCCACCCCACCCCACAGCACCTCACCCCACCTCACCCCACCTCACCCCACCCCACACCACCTCCCCCCACCCCACAGCACCTCACCCCACCCCACAGCACCTCACCCCACCCCACCCCACCTCCCCCCACCCCACAGCACCTCACCCCACCCCACCCCACCTCCCCCCACCCCACAGCACCTCACCCCACCCCACCCCACCTCCCCCCACCCCACCCCACAGCACCTCCCCCCACCCCACAGCACCTCACCCCACCTCACCCACCCCACCCCACCCCACCCCACAGCACCTCACCCCACCTCACCCACCCCACCCCACCCCACCTCCCCCCACCCCACAGCACCTCACCCCACCTCACCCACCCCACCCCACCCCACCCCACAGCACCTCACCCCACCTCACCCACCCCACCCCACCCCACCTCCCCCCACCCCACAGCACCTCACCCCACCTCACCCACCCCACCCCACCCCACCTCACCCCACCCCACCCCACCCCACCCCACCTCACCCCACCCCACCCCACCCCACCCCACCTCACCCCACCCCACCCCACCTCCCCCCACCTCACCCCACCTCACCCCACCCCACAGCACCTCACCCCACCCCACAGCACCTCACCCACCCCATCCCACCCCACCTCCCCCCACCCCACCCCACAGCACCTCACCCCACCTCACCCCACCTCACCCCACCCCACACCACCTCCCCCCACCCCACCCCACCTCACCCCACCCCATCCCACCCCACCTCCCCCCACCCCACCCCACAGCACCTCACCCCACCTCACCCACCCCACCCCACCCCACCCCACCTCCCCCCACCCCACAGCACCTCCCCCCACCCACCCCACCCCACCTCCCCCCACCCCACCCCACCTCCCCCCACACCACCCCACCTCCCCCACCCCACCCCACCCCAACTCCCACCCCACCCCACCCCACCCCACCTCCCACCCCATCCCACCCCACCTCACCCACCCCATCCCACCCCACCCCACAGCGCCTCGCCCACCCCATCCCACCCCACCTCCCCCCACCCCACCTCACCCCACCCCACCTCACCCCACCCCACCTCCCCCCACCCCACCCCACCCCACAGCACCTCACCCCATCCCACCCCACCCACCCCACCCCACCTCACCCACCCCATCCCACCCCACCCCACCTCCCCCACCCCACCCCACCTCACCCACCCCACCCCACCCCACCTCACCCACCCCATCCCACCCCACCCCACCTCACCCACCCCATCCCACCCCACACCACCTCACCCACCCCACCCCACCTCACCCACCCCATCCCACCCCACCCCACACCACCTCACCCACCCCACCCTATCCCACCCCACCTCACCCACCCCATCCCACCCCACCTCCCCCCACCCCACAGCACCTCACCCCACCCCACACCACCCCACCTCACCCCACCCCACCTCACCTCACCCACCTCACCCCACCCCACCCCACAGCACCTCACCCCACCCCATCCCACCCCACCCCACTCACCCACCCCACCCCACCCCACCCCCACCCCACCCCACAGCACCTCACCCCACCCCACCTCCCCCCACCCCACCCACCTCCCCCCACCCCACCCCACCCCACCTCCCCCCACCCCACACCACCCCACCCCACACCACCTCCCCCCACGCCACAGCACCTCCCCCCACCCCATCCCACCCCACCTCACCCCACCCCACACCACCTCACCCACCCCACCCCACACCACCTCACCCCACCCCACCCCACACCACCTCACCCCACCTCACCCACCCCACCCCACCTCCCCCCACCACCTCACCCACCCCACCCCACCCCACCCACCCCACCTCACCCACCCCACCCCATCCCACACCACCCCACCCCACACCACCCCACCCCACCTCACCCCACCCCACCCCACCTCACCCCACCCCACCTCACACCACCCCACCCCACCCCAACCCACCCCACCCCACCCCACACCACCCCACCCCATCCCACCCCACCCCGCCTCCACAAATGGATAGTAACTAGAATGCAATCACCAAATCAATTCCAAAAATATTCAAGCCATTGGCCTGAAACAATAACTCCATTTCTTTCTCCATAGATGATGCCTGACCTGTTCAGTGTTTGCCAGCATTTTCTGTTTCATTTCAGATACTATTAAGAACTGGCATTTAATGTTTTAGACACTGGTCTAATTTGTTCTTGCAATATTAAACAGAAACACATTTTGTGCACGCATTTTGAAAACTTATTAGAATGTAACTGTTGTTGAAAAGAGGAGCTATTACAAAGCACAACCAGTTGAATTTTCATTTCAATTTGCAAAGGTGATATGAGCATTTTTAAATTGCCTGCCACATTGTCGGAACTTTCAAATAAACAATAAGACATGTCTTGGCCGGTGATGAGAGGGACACTCCCTGTCAGATCCTTCCTGCGCACCCTGAGTCTCACGAGCTCCATACATTGCCCTCGTGGTGGCTGCAGTGGGGAAAAGGCCATCGGACATCCCCTTCTGGGATCTACCTCTGTAAAGGAGGTCTATTTAGAGACAAGGTTCATCCCGAGCAGCTCTGTAATGCAGGACTCTGTGCTCTATGGGCTGTTCCCAAGGACACACACGTACCTCAAGATAAATATCAGCTTGGTCTACCCGAAACGTGCCTGCCTTCCAGTGCAAGCGCCTGTCACTGACCGAGTGTTGCAAGCTGGCACATTCCAAGGTCCAGGAAGATGTGCCGAGGGAACCACTAAAGCTTGGGGAGGTCGGCTGCTACAGAGGTTCAATGGGGAAAAGCCACACCCACCTTAGTACACCGAGGGGTTGGGACCTGTGCAACAACCCTTGGGCTATATGCACCAAAGAATGTTTGGCATTCGTCCATTGTAAGTATCCAATCGGGGCATTCAAAAGGGAATTGGAAAACTCTACGAGGAGGAAAGATTTGCGGAGCTTCAGGGTAAAGGCAGCGGAGTGGGACAGGGTAAATTGCTCATGCAGAGAGCTGTCACAGACACAATGGGCCAAATAGCCTCCTCCTGTGCTGTAACCATTCGATGAAAACCTGTAATGGAAAGTGTAGCTCATGTACTTTGTCAAATTTCAAACTGTTATGCACTTTTATAAATTTCATGAGTTAAAGCGTAGTTTTGGAAAAAAAATATATATTTCTGATAATCTGCCCACCTGCCAGTTCTGAAAAGGGAGACGTTCCCCAGCACAGGCAGCAGGAGGAGTGCCACCCACCAGCTACTGCGCAGAGTTTTACCACCCCCATTGCAGGCCTGGTGGGGGGGAGCGGGGTGCAGGGCTGTAAAATGCAGGCAAGTCGTTGAAAAGTCCATCGACTCCGGCGGGACTGTAAAATCCCCCCGGTGTCAAATTCCGAAGGCTGTCTCTCCACAGCAGTCAAGAAGGCTTCACTTTTTTACAAAAGCTTTCCTGAGGTTGAATTTCTCTGTCGTCCAGAATCCGCAAGGTTTGCCAAACCATCAGCCCCTTTCGCACATCTTGAGAAGTTACATGTCCAAGAACTTGTTGATGTGGGTAACATCCAGCTGCTGAAAAAGGAATCATTTAAACATCTCCCTTTCAGTCTTTACCCTCAATGCGCAGACAGCAAGGTGAGCTAGAGTCCCCGTGTGTTGATGTCTAACCCCTTCAAAGAGGTTAGTGTAAAATTTACCACAGAGAAAAAGGCAAGGGGCCTGTCATGCTGTGTTCTGGGCAGGTGGTAAAGACAAGTTAATAGAGCAACAGTATTTATTCTCCGTGGGCTTTGGGTAGATCTATGGTTGTACATTTAATATTCTGCTGGAAGCGTTCAGCCATTTTGCAAGAGGGAAAAAGTGACTAAAAGGAGGTTGCCTAACTGTGGTAATCTGATGAGCAATATACCTTTAAGAAGAATGTTGTAATAGAAGATCACATGATCTTATTATCTAATGATAGAGCAGCGCCGGCTAACTTAGTAGTCTGTAGTCAATCGTCAGCAGCGAGTAGTCTAGAGTTAGAGTCTGTAATGTAGAGACAGGCTTTGAGTTGTAAGCACACAAGTGTAACTGCTGAGTTCCTTCATAAATAAATAGCATGTGTTCTACATCAGAACAGTCAGCTGATCTGCTCTGTCCATGGCACCAACTCGGTCATCCCAAAACAAGCGTGCAACCCAGATCCATTAGTCCAACTAAACTAGTGACCAAGGATCCAGCAAACTGGCGACGAGAGAATATAGCAAGAAGAAGCAAGGGAGATGAGGAAAAAGAGCAAGAAAAAGTGAGGAAGGAAATCAAGTGAACCAAGATCGGGCTGCATCCCGCACAGTTATTGTAAGTAGAATTTCCATCCTAATCATTGAAGCAGTCCCCTCGAAGCGTGCCACAGTTTGGATGAGTTGATCCTTTCGACCCAATGGTGGACGAATGGTCTCATTATGTTAAACGTCTCACGTTCTTTTTCCAAGTTAATGACATTTGCGGGGGAGGAGAAGAGGCGAGCATTCCTCTTATCCATGTGTGGGGGTAAGACTTATGGATTGATCCAAAGTTTAATAGCACCCACTCTCCCAGATTCGAAAAGTGTTGATGATTTAGTGAACCTTGTGAAGAGTCATTACCAGCCCAAGCCCTTGGTGACGACGCAACAGTTCAAATTTAACTCAAGAAACAGAACCGCAGAGGAGACAGTCACTTGTTATGTGGCAGGTCTGAAAGAGTTAATAGAATATTGCGAGTTTGGTACATCTATAAATGATATGCTTAGGGATCATTTAGCCTGCGGTATAAATGAAGATCTGATTCAGAAGAGATTACTGTCTGAAACACATTTGAATTTAAAGAAGGCGCGAGAAATAGCCCTGGCTGTGGAAGGCACAGTGAGGGACTCGAAAGCCATACAGGGAGCGCAAAATGATGCCGTTCGCCACATTGAGCAGGGAACCTCAACCAAAAAGGGCTCGCAAAGGTACAGCTCTGATGAGAGGCGGGAAGCAGACACTGCTTTCCTGCACATAAAAAAAAGTGACTCAGCAGCGAAAACATGGAATAAAGCCAACAGAGGTGGAAGCAGATAACTTCGTAATGAATGGAAGTTTTAAAACATCGAATGTTTTTACTGACATCAAAATGGACACTTCATGAGACATTGCAACGTTTAGAATCAGGCAGACTTTTAATCAAAAGAAAAAGCCCTGTGAAATCCATAACATAGAAGAGCCTGAAGTAACAGATTCAGATATTTATTCATTGTATAATTTAAGGGTAGGGAGAACAGACTAATCTATGTAACGGTAAGTGTGGATAACAGGCCTATCAGAATGGTGGTGGATACAGGGGCTTCCTCGGGCTTGGCCTAAATAGCCAAGTGGTTATGGTACTGGGTTTGTAACCCCAAGATCAAGAGTCCAAATCTCACAATGGCAAAACTATGAAACAATGTAACCTCATCTGTATAAACAGATGGAAATGTGTTTGTACTCGAAAGAGTTACAGGGGCTTCCTCTACAGTGATAGGTGAACATACTTTCAAATACCTGAATCATAGTGAATGTAAATTAAATTTGGAAGAAACAGACGCCAAATTGAAAACTTATTTGGGAGAAGACATCAAAGTCAAAAGCATAAACATGGTTACTGTCCACTACAGAAGCCAATCAGCAAAGCTACCGTTGTTGGTTATGAGAGGCAGGGAACAAGCCTATTAGGACGAAACTGACTGAGGGAGAACAATCTTGATCTGTCAGAGATTCCAAAAGGAAGCTGAAAATGTTCCTGTTTTGGAAAAGGAGAATGTAAGGACCCAGAAATCTAAAGAAATGCTAGGATGTTTCAAGCAAAGGCACGGTAAGACAGCAAAACAAACTAGGGGAGACCATCCTGAGTTTCAGAGTCCAAATCGAGGTGAGAAACCTCCGAAAGAAAAGTGAAACTCTGCTGAAAGACCTTCACACACGACCAGTTTCCCTCCTGTGTAAGTATCTCTGGAAAAGTACGAAGAGAAACAGGAAGAGTTCCGCACTTCTCTAAGTGAAAAGAAGGATGAGTTGGCAGAGGAGACACGTCAAGGCTTAATTTTCCAGGACGCCATTGCAAAAAAGAGATGGAGGAGCCAAAGAAGCAGCTGCAGGAAGGCTACAAAGGCTTTGGAGGCAAAAACTGCAGAATTTTCCAAGAAGCAGACAAATGAGGAAATTCTGGGAAACTCATCCACTGAGGCGAGCTTGTATCTGAGATTAGTCTGGCCCATATGGAAGTCAAAAAGAAGAACAAGAATAAAGTCAGTGTCAGAAAGAAGAAAGCCCATTGAAAGAAGACACAGAAACACAAATAATACCATTGATCCTGGCAGTGTATGAATATACTTTCATCCACAGGCCTGGGAATCAGATTGCAAACGCTGATGCATTTAGTCGTTTGCCTTTGAAATAAAATGATGAGGATGTTCCAGTTCCTCAAGAGCTCATTTTATTATTGAACTTCTTAGATTCATCCCCAGTGTGTGCGAAACAAATCAGAGATTGGACAAGTCGGGACCCAGTCTTATCCAAAACAGGAGAACAAGCTCTTCATGGTTGGTCACAAGAACAGGAATCTAACGAATTGAAACCGTATTTCCACAGAAGATATGAGATAACCAGCCAGGATGGTATCTTATTGTGGGGAGATCGAGTGATTGTTCCTCCCTGAGGACGAAAGCCTTTGTTAACTGAATTACATAGCGCACATCCAGGTATTTCCCGAATGAAGACCATAGCACACAGCTATCTATGGTGACCTGGAATGGATGGAGAAATAGACAGCTTAGTGAGATGTTGTATTCAATGTCAACAAGTGCAAAAGTTACCTCCAGCAGCTCCATAACACAATTGGGAGTGGCAGGATGGCCATGGGTGTGATTACACATTGACTATGTGGGACCTTTTACAGGAACAATGTTTCTCCTTATTGTTGACGCTCTCTCAAAATGGATGGACATATAAGAGGTGAAGTCGCCAACATCTTCTGCTACAATTGACAAGCTACGTCAAAGTTTCGCCATCAATGGACTACCAGAAGTGGTCGTATCAGATAACGGCACTGCATTTATGAGTGCTGAATTTCAATGGTTTATCAGCCTCAACGGTATCAATCATGTAAAAACTTCACCGTACCACCCTTCTTTGAATAGACTGGCCGAGAGAGCTGTTCAAATATTCAAAACTGGCACGAAGAAATTAACTGGAGACTCCATAGCGACCAAGTGAACACATCTTCTTTTCCATTATAGAACCACCCCTCACACGACAACAGGTGTCACACCTGCGGAATTGTTGATGAATCACCATCTCCGATTGAGATTGAGCTTAGTGACACCACATTTGGGGGGGAAGGTGGAGTCAGGGAAGTCAGAAAACTGGACATGACTGGCGTAGTCGTGACAGAAAGTTTACCATAGGAGAGATGGTATATGTGAAACATTTTGGTGAAGGACCTACGTGGAAATAAATGAAGTCACTGGACCTCATTCTTACCACATGAAAGTAGAAGTCCAAGTCATACGGAGACATATAGATCATATAAGGAGAGAAACAAAGTATCAGGAAATGGTTCCTCCAGTGTTCACGACTCCTGTTGAAAGAACTCAACCGAGTACAGATGTGTTTGAAGGATCAGTTGTACCTGCAAGAATTTTTTTTATTCATGGGATGTGGGCTTCAACTGCCAGTGTTTGTTACCATCTGATTTGCCCTAGTTTAGGCATTAAAGAATCAACCACATGGCTGTGGATCTGGAGTCACACATAGGCCAGATCAGGTAAGCACAATGGTTTCATAGTCATCATTGAACTTTTTAATTCCAGATTTTTGTTTAATTCAAATTCTACTGGTGGGATTTGAACCCGGGTCTTCAGAGGATTACCCTGGGTCTCTGGATTACTAGCCCAGCAACAATACCACTGCACCATCACCTCCCCCATATAATAAGAGTTGAGGAAACAGATGTTCAGGTGCCCACCAAAGAGCTGAAACGTTCCACACGCATAAGGAAACCCCTAGAAAGACTGAATTTGTAAATTACTTATCTGTGTAAATCATCTGATATTTTGAGGAAGATTGTAATTGTAACTGTAAAAAGTATTTCTGAGTAAAAGGGGAGGGATGTGGTAATCTGATGTGTAATACACTTTTAAGAAGAATGTTGTAATAGAAGATCACATGATCTTATCAATGACAGAGTGGCGTGGGCTACCTCAGTAGTCTATAGTCAGCTGGTAGTCTAGAGTAAGAGGCTGAAGTGTAGAGACAGGGTTTGAGTTGTGAGTACACAAGTGTAACTGCTGAGTTCCTTTGTAAATAAATAGAATGTGTTCTACATAAGAACCGTCTGCTGATCTGCTCTGTCTATGGTACCAACTCGGTCATCCCAAAATAGATCCATTAGTCCAACTAAACTAGTGACCAAGGATACAACTCCAACTGAGCAGCACGGTACAAACAAGATGAGAAAAACTGGGCCCTCAAACTGCTATCAGACACATTTTAGATTCCTTAGAAAGTAGAACATCAGAAAAGGCCATCAGATTCATTCTGTCCAAAAGATTACACACAGTTTAGCTAGCTTCCTAGCTGATCCAAGCAGGAGAATCCCCGGGAAGTTCAGTGCCATTCTGATTCCAGTGCTGCTCCCTTAATGAAGAAGAATCAGCGACTAGAAACCCTCTCAGCTCTCAAACACTTCTTGTGTTGCTCACAGCATTTCCTGGGGAAATTGGGAGGCCTCATATCAGGCTGGTTCCTCTGCGCAGTGAACCCTGCGGTTATCTTAGTGTGGAAGAGGGGTTATTTAAAAACACTGGTTGGTCACTATAAAAAGGTGGGGTTTGGAGAAGGAGTAGCGTGGAGGGATTTTTTGAAACATTTTCGAAGATATGCAAATACATAAAACTCCGTTCACTGTGGGCGAGAGAAACAATATGAAATAAGGCCAAGCTGCAAATAGAAACTCATGGGACCTGGATGTTAAATCCCTTACACTGTGTTTAAAAAAAAAAAATTGGCAGATAATCTGGTCTTGCGGCTTCGCTGGAGACCAGGGTCCATTCTAAATTTATCTAGAGTTAGCACATCTCAGTTAAGACAGCATGACAACTGACCTCAACATCCCAGGGTGAGAGAGACAATTACTTGAACCACGGAGGAGTGACTTGATCACAGCAATGTCAGCGATTGGATTAAGAGCAGTACAGACACCATCAGCAGAGTTAACATCACTTGCTTTTGGAGCTGACAGCCAGTCGCTGCATGAACTTGCGTAGCCTCCAAGTGCTCAGATACTTCTGAGTCTTTGAACATTATCCCACCATAACCTTCTGTAAGTTATCTCTCCCGTGCACGTGCTGCAATATCTCTCATGCGCAACAGAGGAAAGTCAGGATACTTTATAGCAAGGAGGTTGGGGGGGGGCGGAGAAGTGGGTTAGGGGTGAAACCAAAACCTGAAGAACCCAACGTGGCCAGGGCGCGGAGTACAGTACGTGTCAACCTCAACTGCAGGACTTCATTAACATCCTGTAACTCACCTCCTGCCCAGCAGCCGGTCAAATGGACGGGCGGTAACACTGGTGCCAACCCTGGGAGAGGAGCCTGCCAATCAGGAGCGGGGAGAGGCCTGTGATCGGGAGGTCAGCAATCAAAGCTGGATGACGGTGCTGGGGTGGTGGGGGGCGGGGGAAGGGGAGGGGCAGCAGGGTGACAGTGGTTGAGTGGCAGGGGGTGAGGGTGGTGGGGTGAGGGTGGTGGGGTGAGGGTGGTGGGAGTGGCAGTGGGTGATGGTGGAATGGCAAGGGGTGGTGGTGGTGGGTTGGTTGGGGTGGCAGTGGGGTGTTGGGTGAGGGGCTGTAGACTGATGACCAGGGCAGCACCAAGGCTCTCTGGAGAAGCCTGTGGGGACCACACTGACCTGCTCCCCCCAGCCCCGAAGGAGTGCAGAAAGAGGCATTTATATTGGGATGAAAGCAGCTCCCTCTCTGCCCACTTTCCTGGCTCTGAGGTAACCCACGTAGCAGCAAATTTTAAACCAAGCTTCCAACTGCATGGTGGGAGGCTAATTTAAATATATTAATTAAGTGTCCCACCATGCATCACAAGAGTGGAGTGTTCAATTCTTCTGTGTTTGATTATATAAGTCTGTTTACTATTGATGCTCACTGTGCTTGATTGGTTAAGTCTGGGTGTGGACACAGAGAAAAGTAAACAAACTGTAGCAAGAGCTGGAAGCTACGAGTTGAAGCATCGTGTAGAAATTTTAAAGTATCGTATAAAACTGTAAATAAAGATCCTGCACACGAACTAGTGCCAAATCTGCATCGGTCTGAGACAAATCCAATATCTAAGACACACACGTTGCACGATACACGTTACTAAAGAATATCTATGTTCTGAAGAAAAATACTTGATCATGTCCTCAAACAGCTGTTAAGGGATACACATGTGTGCTCACGCACTTCTAACTTTTCCTATTAAAATGGCTCTCTCAATGATCAGGCCAACTTGTGGCTAAAAGAATTTGCTCCAAGATTTCCTCCAAGCCATAAATACGATGCAGATAAGATCACAGATGAAATCACGATTGCAGCACCCCAGCAGTTTATTTTCAAAATGAGCCTGTGTGGACAAATAGTGCAGTTGCATTCTTGCGATAATCTGAAAATGGCGTCCAAGTGTTAACAGTTTGCGCCTCTATAGCATCTTTAATGTATAAGACGTCCCAAAGGTGCTTCACAGGATACTGAGGAGATACAGGGACAGGTGATCTCTAGTTTGGTGAATGAGGTAGGTTTAAGGCATGTCTTAAAAGAAGGAAAAGATAGCAAGGCGGAGAGGTTTAGGGGAGGAATTCCAGAGTGTGGAGCCTCGGTCACCAATAATCAGGAATATCGTTCAGATTTGAAGGAAGGTCTGTACGCAAAACGTTGATTGGCCTCTCTTTCATGCCACAGATGCTCCCTGGGCTGTGAAATGTGCCCAGCATTTTGTTTTAGGTTTTTAAGCCAAACTGAAGTTGCTTCCTTTCCAGGGCACAGTACCAAAGCTCGAGTCCCAAGACGCATGTGAGCTTAGAACTGGCTGCAGAATGGTACATGTTGTGCTGTCACACCATGTACATAATGACATCATCAGCATGATGCGTACACAGTACACATCTCAGGGTCCACCCGCACAGGGGAAAAAATCTATTTGCAAATCAGAAGTTGATTCCCTAACCCACAAAAATAATCCCAGCATTTATTGGTGAGAATTGTTAAGATCACCACATCCGGGGCCAACGAATACAGATAATTATAGACAAATATTCAAGGAATACAAACCAAGATGCACATGATTTTAAAGTTACAAAATGTCATGGTGATGCCAGGCTATGTTTAATTTCCACTGAATCACAACTATTACCTTATAATTAATTTATTGAGAGATTTATTGTCACTGATTAACCCATACTTCAAGTTGCCGTAAACTCATGTTATCTGGTCAGTGTTTTCTAAAAGCCAGGGAGGGAGAAACAACATACAGGCAACTGAGAACACGCACTACATCAGCAGCAACATTAACTCTACAGCCCTTTAACATAGCGAAACCCCTTAATGCGCTTCACAGGAGCATCAAACTAAATCTGACACCAAGCCACAGAGGGAGATATTAGGACAGGTGGTCAAAAGCCTGGTCAAAGTGGTAAGTTTGAAATGAGAGGGAGTTAAAGAGGGGGAGAGAGGTGGAGAGGTTTGAGGGAGGGAAGGCCAGAACTTAGGAAGCACTGCAGCTGAAGGCATGGCTGTCACAGTGTAGGTGAAATGAATATTAAGGTTCCAACAATAAAGATTTCAATGATCCTGATGGGAAAGGGAGCCTTAACATATGAGGAACGTTTGAGGACTCTGGGTCTATACTCGATGGAGTTTAGAAGGATGAGGGGGGATCTGATTGAAACTTACAGAATACTGAAAGGCCTGGAAAGTGTGGACGAGGGGAAGATATTTCCATTAGTAGGAGAGACTAGGACCCAAGGGCACAGCCTCAGAGTAAAGGGAAGACCTTTTAGAACAGAGATGAGGAGAAACTTCTTTAGCCAGAGAGAGAGTGGTGAATCTATGGAATTCATTGCCACAGAATGCTGTGGAGGCCAGGTCAGTGAGTGTATTTAAAACGGAGATAGATAGGTTCCTGATTGGTAAGGGGATCAAAGGTTACGGGGAGAAGGCGGGAGAATGGGATTGAGAAACTTATCAGCCATGATTGAATGGCAGAGCAGACTCGATGGGTCGAATGGCCTAATTTCTGCTCCTATGTCTTATGGTCTTATGGGAGCCCAGGGAAACTGATATCCAGCACCACCAACCAGTCACCTCCTGCTCACACAGTATTCAGCCTGGCCGTTATGCTTGGTGAAGATTGCTTTGGCCCAGGTGCACAGAAGTTGTCGAGGGGCCCCGGTTGCTTCATTACCAGAGGGGATGAGAGCAGAGCTGAAGAGACTGTGAAACCATCAGTGATCCCTGCCTCTCACAGCCACCCATTGCCTCAGCTCCCAGACTGAAGGCCAGGAGATTTCTTGGGCTATGTTGGTGATCCAGAGGGCTGTACCAAGCATGGGCGGGCACACCGCCCACTGGTACCGATGATAAGACCAGAGTGACCCCCCCACCTCACCCTTCCACCTCCACACATGGGGAATTCCATTCCCATATTGGCTATAGAAATTTCAGGGAGAAGTGGAAATAGGGAGGTAGTTAGGTCAACTGAACTGCTAGCAGAAAGAAATGTGGCTATACACAGTGATTTAGAAAGGCAAATTTCAGGCAGCCTTTGCAATAACTGGTCAGCTGTGTTGTAATATGCCTTTAAGGGCTATCAGCCATGACATCATTGGAAGAGAAATGTGTCATGTGATCCAGTCTTAGTATCACATTTGCTTTGAATAGAGCACACACGCACAGCTCTGATGTCTTCAAGCTTTATGCCTATGTCTAACAGTTCTCATGTGCCTAGTCTTAATAAATGAACCCACAACATATTTCCCCAATCCCTTATGAGTGATTGGTGCCTTGTGTCTTCTACAGTAAATAAGCTCAAGGTGTTATATTAGTATAATAACACAAAAAGTGCAGCAGCGTCAGAGGCAGATGGGGGGAATTGACAGCACAGAGGTAATGTCACTGGACCAGTAATCCAGGTTTCTCTGCAGGGGGTGGGGTTGGGGCATGGGTTCAAATCCAACCACAGCAGCTAGTGGAATGTAAATTCAATTAGTAACTCTGGAATATACAGCTAGTCTCAGTCATGACGACCATGACAACTACTGTATCATCAACTGTTGTAAAAACCCATCTGGTTCACTAATGTCCTTTGGAGGAGGAAATCTGCCACCCTTACCTGGTCTGGCTTAAATGAGACTCCAAGCCCACAGCAATGTGGTTGGGTATGAGGGTATAACTTTTAGAAGTATAAAGGTTGCCCTGCCTCTTCCACATTTTACAATGCTCCAAATTGGCACTTTTTAAAAGCAGATATTTCTTAGCTTAAAAGTCAGAAGAAAATATGGGCACCTTGTGTAAACATTTGGCTGAAGAGATCGATTAGAGTTTGGCTGCTACAAACAGATACCCTGGTGAAAACTTTCTCACTCCAAGCATTCCTGGCGTTAACCCCTTGGGCAGTGCTACACGGGGTTACACCAAGGAATGTTTCCCAGTCTCTGCCGAGGCAGCATCCCCTGTAAAGAGAACTGTTTACATCCTTCTGATTAATCTTTAACCGCATCATCGCAATTTACAGGATTACGGAACCTCTGTACTATTCCCGTCTATAAAATCTTCTATCAACGCAGAATCATGCAGTCTGCTGGCATCATGGAAACAGTCAGGCAGAGCCAGGAATCGCATCTCCATTAATATTTGATCACTACAATGCCCTGCTGATATTGTGCAGAGATTCCAGGCTTTCAGAGAACACCAAGAGATATTTCCTGCTCTTTTTTTTCCTGGGTGATTAACAGGTTTGCTGGTAAAATCGCAAATTCAGTTCAGTTCTGCCTTGTGCCTGTGAGGTGAAAATGAGCAATCCTCTGTTTTTGTTAAAAGTTGAATTTCAGCCCCACTATACTGAGAAATAAAAGGGAGAGAGCAGCAATATCTCCATTTCCACAAGATCATCGCAGCTGTCACTATTTTCACCAGGTTAGAAAGATTACTCAGTCATAGAGGAGGAGGATAAGGGTTAACATTCCATCCTAAATATTGACTTACCTTGGCGAATTGAATCATTTTAAAGAAAAAACCTTTGGAGTCCTGGATGGAAATGGACAGTAATATTCATGGACGGTTCCTGTCAGTCCACAGCTCTTTTGGTATCACCGTCACCTTTGAATCAGAAGTCTGTGGATTCACGTCCTGCTTGAGCACAAAAATATCCTGGCCGGCGCTACAGTGCAGGACTGAGAGAGTGCTACACTGCCAGAGGTGCTGGTGAGAGGTTAAACCAGGCCCTCCTCTGCTCTTTCAGGCCAACGTAAAAAAAGCCTGTGGCACTATTCTGAAGAACAGTCAGGGAGTTCTCCCCTCCATGTCCTGGCCAATATGTATACCTCCCCCAATCAAAAATCACTTCAACAGATCCTCTGGTCACTATCACAGTGCTGTTTGTGGGATCTTGCTGTGCTACTTTACAACAGTGACTACTATGTCAGCTGTAAAGCTCTTCAGGATGTTGAGGTCATGAAAGGTGCAGGTCTTCCTTTCATCCTTTCTTTTTAAATGTGGCTTTGTCCGAAGTATTGGATGCAGTATCACATGTGAACGCCAGGAGGCACCACACCTGGTGGTGACCAAGATTACACCTAATTGACCAGGTATCAGGATTCTCCCTTTGGCATTTCTCTCAATGGTTTCACTGAGACCAGGACCGTGCGGTGAACATACAGCAGGGATATCGGTGCTCGGCAGAGCACAGCTTGTTCAAGCAGCACCTCACTGGCTCCACCCAACAGCAGGCATATTTAAACAATGGTTTTTAATGTTTCTTTTTTTAATCCGTTCAGGGGATGTGGGCCTCTCTGTCCAGGCCAGCATTTATTACCCATCCCTGGTTGAGAGGGCATTTTAAGAGTCAACCACGTTGCTGTGGGTCTGGAGTCACATGTAGGCCAGACCAGGTAAGGGTGGCAGATTTCCTTCCCTAAAGGACATGAGTGAACCAGATGGGTTTTCACAACAATCAGCGATAGTTTCATGGTCATCATTAGACTTTTAATTCCAGATTTTTATTGAATTCAAATTCCACCATTTGCCGTGGTGGGATTCGAACCCCAGTCCCCAGAGCATTACCCTGGGCCTCTCCAGGATTACCACTCCAGTCACAATAGTTAGGTTTTACAACAGCCAATTCACAAACAGTGAATATTCCTGAGAAACAGCAGTGGATGGGCCTCTCACATTTCTGCTGCACTATTTCCAAGAAGGAGTCACTGAGATTATTTGTTCCAATGAGCTGAGTATGTTTTCCTGAAGTTCATTGCAGCTGCAGGAATTCAGTCTGTGTCCACTGCGAGTATGGTGCTCAGCAGGGTTTGACCACAGTTTGAAACACATTCAATGTGGACATAGTTAGTTTCTATGCTACTTCAGTATCTGATCTACATGTCAATCTTGCCCCAGAGTTACAGAGCACAACAGGGGGAAGTGGACTTGGACCAGGGACACCGGAGAAGAGCTGCCTGTCTGAATTCATAAAATTGGCAAACCTTCCATTTTGATTTCAATTTATATTGATTTCACTGCTCGCTATCTTCACCCAAGTATCAAATATAGCTTCGTATCCCTAACAACACAGCATAATGGTCATCATCTCTCTGCAATGAGTACTGGCAAATGATGGTCCCTGTGCATTTTCATATGCAGGGATCTGCATCAAACGTTCAGATAAATGTTTAAGGGAAGGTGCTGAAAGTATGAAGCAAACAATTACCAGCGGCAGGGCTGAAACCCAGTGCATTAGCCCGTCAAAAAACTCTCCAGACAATCACTTGGAAACTATTGTAATCTATTTAATGGTCACTAATATCACAGGGAGAGAAAAACAAATCCACTGACTGCCTGGATTTCCATCATTTTCTTGTCAAACTATTTTTCGTCCAGGTATGATTCGATTTTAGATTTTGGTACTTGCTGGTGAAAACAGAGGACAGTAGATCATTCCACACACAGAGACACTGTGAGGAGGATCAGTCCACACACACACACACACAGACACTGTGAGGAGGATCAGTCCACACACACACACACACAGACACTGTGAGGAGGATCAGTCCACACACACACACAGACACTGTGAGGAGGGGGGTGCTGGGGGAGGTGGGTTAACTTCTATAATTGTCAAATAAGATAGGAATGTTGCAACTTTTAAGTCTTCTTGTTTGTATTTCAGAGCTATGTCATTGAAGAGACAATTCTGTAAATTGACGAATTCACCTTTTTGTTTTTGCAATTTGCCTCCTAAGCACACAATTGCTGTTAGCTACATGAGCTAATCTTTGTGTTCTAAGTTATCTGACTCACTCACAACTCATTGCTGTTCACATAAGTACCATCCCTAATGTCAGTGGTGTGTCTAAAATCATTTTCTGCTTTTATCCCTTCAAGAATGAGAAATGTGGATGTGTCTGATGACATCCCTGTAACAGATCTTCCTCATGTTCCTATTAACGCAATGGTATCTGGTGATGCTTTTAATATCAATTGAACTAATTGGACTAAAATGTAACTTTTATTTGAAGGAAATCTATCATTTCAGCAAGTGTGTGTGTTTTGTTCCAAATTATGTATAGCAATCAATTCATCCAGTAGGTTCTTAATTCCCAAACGCAATCTGAAAATGACATATTCTTTATGCTTTACACCCCTAGGGAAGTATAAACACTTTCATCTGTACAGTAGAGCCTCAGTTAATTGCACTTCCATTATCATTATTCCCGTCATTTGCATTTTTGATTACCTGCAAACATTTTCAGATGTGGAGACTGGTTTGAGAGACTTTTGAGTTGTTTACAGGTCAGGGGCCCAGTGGGAGTCAGGATTTTGTGACAAGAGGGACATTGGTGAGAAAGAAACTGGTGTTATTTTGACCAAAACAGACGCTACATAGATGCAGTGTTAATAAGACACACCTGTTTGAAAGCTTAGTGTGCAACTTTGGGCCTAATTGTCGATTACCATAATTCAAAGGTGCCTGGGCACACACATGCTAAGGTCCCTCTCCGAGCCCTTCCTGTCCTTCTCACCTGCAGCAGCTGGTGCCTCTCAGCCTGGTCCTGTCCTGCTCCCATTCCTTGTCCAAACCAAGGGGGGAAGCCTTAAAAAGAAGTCAAGGATCAAGCACTGCCTTTCTCCTCTTGACTCCTACAAGATGTCCAATAAGATCAAGTAGCACAGCACTCACCTAGGTCAACTCCTGAGAGAATCGTTTGAATAAACGTTGATGGAGTGTTGGTGAAACCTTGGTAAAGTGTCCCAAAGAGTCTCCGATGTGTTTCTGAGGCCCTCTCGACAGCTCCAGCAGCAATGACCATGAAATGATAAGTATCCCTTTAAATAGCACCTGGAATATATATCAACGCTATGTTTACTCCCAAACAGTTGGTGACTGCTGGGAGAGGGCATTAGTTGAAGCATGAGTCACCAACATGCCATGCAGCCTCTTCAATGAGTGTTGGTGATCCTTCCTAGTGTAGGCTTCTGCTCCTTTTTGAACATGGGCTATACCAGCATTGCAAAATAAAGACCCCACCTTGGCCGCCTGGGAGGCTCTCTAGCACCTAAAATATTCAGCAAAAATCAACCCCAACATCTCCTAAAAACCCTGGACCTTAATGTCCGCTGGAGTTGTCCTGATGTCGCACTGTAACTTCAGCAAGTGATCAGCGCAGCTCTGCAGAAATTGAGGACTCTTATTTTGTCAGACCTGAATGAGAGCTGGCTTATGTGAGCAAAGTGCTGGACTGACAACAGCACATGCTGAAAGCAAAATGCTATAGTTAATAGACACCCCCACACACCCCCCACACACCCACACAGACCCCCACCCCCTGGGGTAGAACCTTAATCATACATGTCTATTATCCAAAGGCAGGTACCACTTTTTGACAATGATTTTCAAACGTTCCTTTTTGCAAACATGGATAACCTGTCAGGGACTTTCCCTTCCTAACTTCTGAAATCTGACAGCCTTGCAGAGCCTAAGGAGTTCAGTTTGAAAACAAAAACCTATAAACTATGACAAGTAGCTATCGCATGAAACCTGAAACCATCTTTCAAGTTGAGAAATTCCTTTTAAGTTCGCAAAACCAATAGGGTTGGCCTGATTGAATTTCATTTACCCAATTCAGTTCCGTTGCAAATTACATTAAAAATTCTGCGAGTCACTGATTATATAGCTGGTCCTTGCTTGCTGGCCAAGACCACTGAACCCAGTTAGACCACAGCCCATTTTCCGAGCAGAGCCAGGGGTATTTTTCAATCCAGGGTGAGTTTCCCGACCAGATTCCCACCAACAAGAGGAAGCGGGGCGCTACCAATGAGACGTGCTGGGTTATGCTGCAACGAGACCACCGTTAATTCCATCCCAAGCCAGTTCGTGAAGTGTGAAACTGGACGGGAAGGTTCAGGTTTTCACCCCGTGGCTTGGTTTGCTGAGTTGGGAGGTTTCCCTGCTCAGCGAACCCAGCCTTTAAAAATGTCTGCCTGCGGGGGCGGAGTTTCCATGGGGAGGGTGGGAGGCAGTGGTTACTGGGCTGAAACGGGAGCTGAGAGGGGTGACCCCCGAAACAAATACGCAGGCTGCCGGGTACAGAGGCATTCCGGGCGCCAAGGCTGCCTCTGCGGCTCTGGCACTGTGTTTAAATAAATAAAAAACAATAAAACAAAAAACATTCCCCCAGCCCATACCCTTCATCCCCACACGCTCCCTATATCCCATCCATGCCAACCTATGCCAACCCATTGCTCCCGCACCCACCCCCATTGCCTCATGCACCTTGTGCTCACTTAGTGCCAGCTCATGCCAACCCATAGCCCCACCCACCACCCTTTGCCCTTACCCCCTCCATCCCCAACTCACCTCATATCCTTGGATAGTTCCTTGACAGCTTTGACACTTCCTGGATAGATTTAACAGGCCTGACAGCTGGACAGCTCCTTAACAGTTTATTGACAGCTGGACAGTTCCTTGACAGCTGGACAGCTCCTTAACAGTTTATTGACAGCTGGACAGTTCCTTGACAGCTGGACAGCTCCTTAACAGTTTATTGACAGCTGGACAGCTCCTTAACAGTTTATTGACAGCTGGACAGTTCCTTGACAGCTGGACAGCTCCTTAACAGTTTGTTGACAGGTGGACAGTTCTTTGACAGTTGGACAGTTCCTTAACAGTTTATTGACAGCTGGACAGCTCTTTAACAGACAGCCTCTCCATCATGGTGAAAATCTGGGCCTAATACTTTTCTTGATAATAGGTTTATTTACAGAATGCAGCAATACAAATGTCTGCTTCCTACCTACCACACCTGCGTCCCAGCAGTCTCTTTTTATGAGTGCTCTAAGTACTTAATTAAACAATGCCCTTCACGTACGCTTAACAACCACTGCTGCACCATCTGAAAAGCTGACCAGAGACAGTAAAGGGGCAATGAAGCCCTAAAGGTCAGGGCCTAAAAAGTAAAGAAATTTGGATTGAGATGGAAAAAGGAGGCTCACCTTGGTTCTTTCCCTTTATTAGAGAATACATCAAGGTCTTACCACCACACTTGTTATTTTCATCATCCTGAGGGGAATGATAAGAGGGCAGATGGAAGAAAATTCACAGCAAGGCTGGACCACACCTCCTTCCTGGACCACACCTCCCTCCTGGACCACACCTCCTTCCTGGACCAGACCTCCCTCCTGGACCACACCTCCCTGCTGGTCAACACCTCCCTGTTGGACCACACCTCCCTCCTGGTCAACACCTCCCTCCTGGACCACATCTCCCTCCTGGACCAGACCTCCCTCCTGGACCACACCTCCCTGCTGGTCAACACCTCCCTGTTGGACCACACCTCCCTCCTGGTCCACACCTCCCTGCTGGTCCACACCTCCCTCCTGGACCACACCTCCCTGCTGGTCAACACCTCCCTCCTGGTCCACACCTCCCTCCTGGACCACACCTCCCTCCTGGACCACACCTCCCTCCTGGACCACACCTCCCTCCTGGTCCACACCTCCCTCCTGGACCACACCTCCCTGCTGGACCACACCTCCCTCCTGGACCACACCTCCTTGCTGGACCACACCTCCCTCCTTCCTGGACCACACCTCCCTCCTGGACCGCACCTCCCTCCTGGACCACACCTCCCTGCTGGACCACACCTCCGTGCTGGACCACACCTCCTTCCTGGACCACTTCTCCCTGCTGGACCACACCTCCCTCCTGGACCACACCTCCCTCCTGGATCACACCTCCCTCCTGGACCACACCTCCTTCCTGGACCACACCTCCCTGCTGGACCACACCTCCCTCCTGGACCACACCTCCCTCCTGGATCACACCTCCCTCCTGGACCACACCTCCTTCCTGGACCACACCTCCCTGCTGGACCACACCTCCCTCCTGGACCACACCTCCCTCCCTGCTTGTCCACACCTCCCTCCTGGTCCACAACTGTGTGGTCCAGGAAGGAAATGTGGTCCAGGAGGGAGGTGTGGTCCAGGAAGGAAGTGTGGTCCAGGAGGGAGGTGTGGTCCATCCTTGCTGTGAATTTTCTTCCATCTGCCCTCTTATAATTCCCCAACGAAATGAGCTCTTATTTTGAGTGGTAGCCTTTGATGTTTCCACAGAAACCCAGGCTCTCTGAATGAACTGTAACACATCGCCATCACCATCACCAGAAGATAAGCTGTCAGGCTGTCACTGTGAACTCCTCCACAGGATGGCCTGCAGCTGTCACTGTGACCCTCCGGGCAGCTTGGGGGATGAGGGCAATTAAAGGAGGACTCACTGGCACCTCCTGGTGGCAGGCTGATGCCAAGCAATGGCCAGGTTTCAGCCTTTGGTACAGTAGGAGGCCTGTCTGCCATCAGAAAGGTACCGGCCGCGTCACCAAATTGCCCTCAAGTGGGCACCTAATTGCTAATTAGCTGCAGGGCTGGGGAGGGGGGTGGAGTAGCTCGTGCCAGTCAGACCCCACTTCCAGCGACCACTTAGGAATGGGATTATGTTAGGGAGCGGGCCCCTGTTGTATTGTATATTTTAAAGCCATTGCAGAGGTGATACACCAGCTTCTACGTGTGTAATAGATGTTTTATTCAATGTTTTAAAATATCTGCCCTCATACTTAGACATTAAGATGTAGGAGCAGAAGTAGGCTATTCAGCCCATCAAGTCTGCTCCATCATTCAAAGAGATCATGGCTGGTCTGCTAATCCTCAACTCCACTTTCCTGCCTTTTCCCCATAACCCTTGATTCCCTTATTGATTAAAAATCTGTCTATCTCAGCCTTGAATATATTTAACGACCCAGCCGCTACAGCCCTGTGCGGTAAAGAATTAAACAAATTCGCCACCCTCTGAGAGAAGAGATTCCTCCTCATCTCTGTCTTAAATGGGTGCCCCCTTACTCTGAGATTATGCCCTCTGGTCCTAGACTCTCCCCCAAGGGGAAACAACCTCTCAGCATCTACCCTGTCAAGCCCCCAAAGAATATTATATGTTTCAATAAGATCACCTCTCATTCTTCTAAACTCCAATGAGTGCAGACCCAACCTACTCAACCTCTCCTCATAAGAAAATCCCTCCATACCCAGGATCAACCTAGTGAACCTTCTCTGGACTGCCTCCAATATCATTCCTTAGATAAGAAAACCAAAACTATTCACAGTATTCTAAGTGTGGCATAACTATTGCCTTGCATAGTTTTAGCAAGACTTCCCTATTTTATACTCCATTCCCTTTGAAATAAAAGCCAACATTCCATTTGCCTTCCCTATTACCTGTTGAACTTCTATGTTAGCTTTTTGGGATTCATGCACAAGGACTCCCAAATCCCTCTGTGCTGCAGCTTTCTGCAGTTTTTCTCCATTTAAATAATATTCAGCTCCTCTATTCTTCCTGCTAAAGTGCATAACCTCACATTTCCCACATTATATTCCATCTGCCAAGTTTTTGCCCACTCACTTAACCTTCCTATATCCCTCTGTAGACTCCTTGTGTCATTCCCACCTATTTTTGTGTCATCCATAAACTTGGTGATAGTATATTAATTTCCCTCATCCAAATCATTAATATATGTTGTCAATAATTGTGGCCCCAGCACTGATCCCTGTGGCACTCCACTAATTATAGCCAGCCTGAAAATGCACTCTTTATCCCAACTCTCTGTCTTCTATTAGTTAGCCAATCCTCTATCCATGCTAATATACTATTCCGAAGACCATGAGCTCTTATCTTATTAAGTAGCCTTATGCGTGGTACCTTATCGAGCACCTTTTGGAAATCCAAATATATTACATCTACTGGTTCCCCTTTATCTATCCTGCTTGTTACCTCCTCAAAGAATTCTAATAAATTTGTCAGGCATGGTTTCCCCTTCATGAAGCCATGCCAACTCTGCTTGATTATATTATGCATTTCTAAATGCTCTGCTATTACGTCCTTTAAAATAGACCCTAACATTTTCCCAATGACGGATGTTAAGCTAATTGGTCTATAATTACCTGTTTTTTGTCTCCCTCCCTTTTTGAATAAGGGCATTACATTGGCAGTTTTCCAATCCTCTGGGACTTTTCCAGAATCTAAGAATTCTTGGAAGATCACTACCAGTGCATCCACTATCTCTGCAGCTACTTCCTTTAATATCCTAGAATGCAACCCATCTGGTCCAGGGGACTTATCAGACTTTAGCCTCATTGGTTTCCTTAGTTATTGTATTTATTTCCTCCCTACCTTTTGCCCCTTGATTATTTAGTATTTTTGGAATGCTACTAGTATCTTTTACTGTGAAGACTGATGCAAAGTATTTATT